>NC_092781.1:65626349-65926349 GCF_047496795.1 Chiloscyllium punctatum
TCTCGCTCCGCCCTCTCACTCTTGACCCCCTCAATCAGTGTCCCTCTCTGTCCCCACCTCCCTCTGTTAGTCTCTGACTGAATCTCTCTCCCTCCCTCCCTCTCCCTCAGTCACAATCTGCTTTCCTGGTCCTGCCCTCTTCCTCTGACCCAGAGACTGGGGGGTGGGGGGTGATTGGTCGTGAGGCTGCCTGTGGTGGGGGGTGGGAGATATGGGATGTAGGAGAGGGGGATAATGGGGTATAGATGGAACTGCTGGAGGGAGGCAGAGACGGCAGGACAGAGAGAGTGAGGGTGAGGGGAAAGGGGAGAGTGGAGGCAGGTGGAGAAACTGGGGTTGGGTGTGTGTGTGAGAGAGGGGGAGAGAGGGAGTAGAGGAGGGGTGGTGAGAGAGGGAAGAGGAGGGGTGGTGAGAAAGAGGGAGAGATTTGAGTAGAAAGTGGGGGGAAGATGAAATGGGGAGTCCAGGTTGGAGTGGGGGGACAGAGGGAGTTAAACCCAGCTCCTGAGCTCAGGGCGCGGTGCCCTCCCCTTCCCTGAGGACCAGGACTTGGGGCTGAGTCTGTCTCTCTCCAGCTCAGCTTCTCCAACACAAAGACACACAACAACATCGGTCACTCTGCTGCTCGGCACGATTTAATCAACATTTTTATTGGTTACAAATGGAAGTGATGGATACAGTCAGTGGGATGGTGCCTTTTCTCACTGGCCTCTGAGTTGTGAGAAACATTGAAATGTTTCCCTGTAACCCCCCTGTGGGATAAGGATGGACAAACCAGCGCTACCCTCAGTCTGTTACCATAGCGACAGGCTGCTCCATCGCTGAAACACTGAACTGAAATGAGAAAATCTCGGATGGATTGATTAATGAGGGAATTTGATGGATGGATGGATTTGGGTGAAGGGATATTTCAGCACATTCTTCAGCTGCTGCCTGAACTTAGTCTGGGTCACGGCATAAATCGCGGTGTTTGTGCAGCAACTGAGGAGCTGCAGCATGAAGCCCAATTCCTGCACAAAGGCATGGAGATACACAGACCGATACCCAAAATACCACATCCGTCTCCAAATAGAATACAGCATTAACATTGACCATAACAGGATGAAATTGGCCGAGATCACAAACAGTAAAATGATGGATTTTTTTCGGTTTCTCATTTCAGTGTCAGACTGAGCGTCCCCATTGGTGTGAGCGCGGAGTCTCCTGCGGGCTCTGCTGGTCAATAAGATGTGTCTGACGGTGAGAACATTGAGCAGCAGAATCAGGAGAAATGGGACACACGGGGTTAGAATGTGGTGGAGGAACTCGATTGTGACCCAGACTCTGGAGAATCGAACAGCGTCTGTTATCTCACAAAACCAGGGGCGGTTCACCAGCCAATACCGAGCCTCGAGCATAAAATACCAGGAAATGTTCTTTAAACAGCTCAGCACAGTCACTGCTCCCAGAACCACAGCCGCCGTTTTCTCACTGCAATATTTACTTTTCAGCTTCTGGCAACAAATGGCCACAAACCGATCAAAGGTGAAAGTGACGGTGAACCAGACAGAGCAGTCAGTGGCTGCATAAAGCAGGACGGCGTGGATATTACACACGGGGACGGAGTCCATCAGGAAATAAAACTGTCCCCGATAAACAATGGGAATGTGTCTCAGGATCAGGTCGAGGATAATGACCAGGAGATCCGCCGCTGCCATGGCCCCCAGGTAACGTCTGACACATGGAGACAATCCACAATCTTTATAAAGCAGGACGTAGATGGTCACTACGTTAACTGTGAGGAAAGAAAACAAACCCATTATCCATCAGCCTGGAGGCAAAGGGACCCGTTTGATCGGGGACACAGTGAGATTTTCAAATGTGTCCCTGTATTCAGGGATTTATTAAAATAATTGAAGCTGGAATAACAAATGGGAAGGTCGGAATTACTGACAAAAATGTGACATCAACCACAAGAAACCCTCCCTCCCCAAACACACAGAGACACATCCATAAGGACAGATGGTTTCTAGAATATTCCCACATACTCGATCACTCGAGAGCAGACACAGGTCACTCCTTCCCAGTTCCTAATACGGAGGGTGGGAATGTTGCTGTCCTGAAGGATTCTCTCCCAGTTTCCTGAAGACAAACGGAGTTTGGGAATTTCTGTATTTTGGTCTAAATTGTGGTCGATCCTGTGTCGTGGAGAAATGTAAACGCAGGGAAAACGTATTCACCCCTTTAACTGCCCGAGGGGCCTTCGGAACAGTGTCTCCTTCTCCCTGGAACGGGATCTCTTCCCTCGGGATCTTATCGTTTGTTCAATTCACTGACGTCCGGCCGTTCACAAACAATGTCAGGGACAGAACGTTCCGGGGAATGTCAGTTATAGAATGTCAGGGACAGAACGTTCCGGGGAATGTCAGTTATAGAATGTCAGGGACAGAACGTTCCGGGGAATGTCAGTTATAGAATGTCAGGGACAGAACGTTCCGGGGGATGTCAGTTATAGAATGTCAGGGACAGAACGTTCCGGGGAATGTCAGTTATAGAATGTCGGGGGCAGAACGTTCCGGGGAATGTCAGTTATAGAATGTCAGGGACAGAACGTTCCGGGGGATGTCAGTTATAGAATGTTGGGGACAGAACGTTCCAGGGAATGTCAGTTATAGAATGTCGGGGACAGAACGTTCCGGGGAATGTTAGTTATAGAATGTCAGGGACAGAACGTTCCGGGGGATGTCAGTTATAGAATGTCAGGGACAGAACGTTCCGGGGAATGTTAGTTATAGAATGTCAGGGACAGAACGTTCCGGGGAATGTTAGTTATAGAATGTCAGGGACAGAACGTTCCGGGGAATGTTAGTTATAGAATGTCAGGGACAGAACGTTCCGGGGAATGTCAGTTATAGAATGTCGGGGACAGAACGTTCCGGGGAATGTCAGTTATAGAATGTCGGGGACAGAACGTTCCGGGGAATGTCAGTTATAGAATGTCGGGGACA
Source organism: Chiloscyllium punctatum (assembly GCF_047496795.1). Lineage (NCBI taxonomy): Eukaryota > Metazoa > Chordata > Chondrichthyes > Orectolobiformes > Hemiscylliidae > Chiloscyllium > Chiloscyllium punctatum. Next base: position 65,629,337 of record NC_092781.1, read on the forward strand.
GAACGTTCCGGGGAATGGCAGTTATAGAATGTCAGGGACAGAACGTTCCGGGGAATGTCAGTTATAGAATGTTGGGGACAGAACGTTCCGGGGGATGTCAGTTATAGAACGTCGGGACAGAACGTTCCGGGGAATGTTAGTTATAGAATGTCAGGGACAGAACGTTCCGGGGAATGTTAGTTATAGAATGTCAGGGACAGAACGTTCCGGGGAATGTCAGTTATAGAATGTCAGGGACAGAACGTTCCGGGGAATGTCAGTTATAGAATGTCAGGGACAGAACGTTCCGGGGAATGTCAGTTATAGAATGTCGGGGACAGAACGTTCCGGGGAATGTCAGTTATAGAATGTTGGGGACAGAACGTTCCGGGGGATGTCAGTTATAGAACGTCGGGACAGAACGTTCCGGGGAATGTTAGTTATAGAATGTCAGGGACAGAACGTTCCGGGGAATGTTAGTTATAGAATGTCAGGGACAGAACGTTCCGGGGAATGTCAGTTATAGAATGTCAGGGACAGAACGTTCCGGGGAATGTCAGTTATAGAATGTCAGGGACAGAACGTTCCGGGGAATGTCAGTTATAGAATGTCAGGGACAGAACGTTCCGGGGAATGTCAGTTATAGAATGTTGGGGACAGAACGTTCCGGGGAATGTCAGTTATAGAATGTCAGGGACAGAACGTTCCGGGGAATGGCAGTTATAGAATGTCAGGGACAGAACGTTCCGGGGAATGTCAGTTATAGAATGTCAGGGACAGAACGTTCCGGGGAATGGCAGTTATAGAATGTCAGGGACAGAACGTTCCGGGGAATGTCAGTTATAGAATGTTGGGGACAGAACGTTCCGGGAAATGTCAGTTATAGAATGTCAGGGACAGAACGTTCCGGGGGATGTCAGTTATAGAACGTCGGGACAGAACGTTCCGGGGAATGTCAGTTATAGAATGTTGGTGACAGAACGTTCCGGGGAATGGCAGTTATAGAATGTCAGGGACAGAACGTTCCGGGGAATGTCAGTTATAGAATGTCAGGGACAGAACGTTCCGGGGAATGGCAGTTATAGAATGTTGGTGACAGAACGTTCCGGGGAATGGCAGTTATAGAATGTCAGGGACAGAACGTTCCGGGGAATGTCAGTTATAGAATGTCAGGGACAGAACGTTCCGGGGAATGGCAGTTATAGAATGTCAGGGACAGAACGTTCCGGGGAATGTCAGTTATAGAATGTTGGGGACAGAACGTTCCGGGAAATGTCAGTTATAGAATGTCAGGGACAGAACGTTCCGGGGGATGTCAGTTATAGAACGTCGGGACAGAACGTTCCGGGGAATGTCAGTTATAGAATGTCAGGGACAGAACGTTCCGGGGAATGTCAGTTATAGAATGTCAGGGACAGAACGTTCCGGGGAATGGCAGTTATAGAATGTCAGGGACAGAACGTTCCGGGGGATGTCAGTTATAGAATGTCGGGGACAGAACGTTCCGGGGAATGTCAGTTATAGAATGTCAGGGACAGAACGTTCCGGGGAATGGCAGTTATAGAATGTCAGGGACAGAACGTTCCGGGGAATGTCAGTTATAGAATGTTGGGGACAGAACGTTCTGGGGAATGTCAGTTATAGAATGTTGGGGACAGAACTTTCTGGGGAATGTCAGTTATAGAATGTCAGGGACAGAACGTTCCGGGGAATGTCAGTTATAGAATGTCAGGGACAGAACGTTCCGGGGAATGGCAGTTATAGAATGTCAGGGACAGAACGTTCCGGGTAACCCCTTGACCTGTCCATCACCTTTCCCCCCTCCCCACCCCACCAACCTGATGTACTGTGCCTGGACACACTGTAACATTAATGGTGTGAGAGACGGTGGGTCCAATCACAGGAATGGGAACTAAAGGCATTCCCAGACCAGCTGAAATGGTTAGATATATCACAATCTCAATCCACCTCCCAGAACCAGCCCAGACACCATACACCCAGAGGAGATATCTGTTCACCGGGGAACACTGTACAGACCAGGACAGTGTCCTGCTCAGTACAACCCAGCAATCTGTTCAGATTCATCCATTACACTGGTCAATACAATCCAGCAATCTGTCCCGAGTGGAACACTGCGCAGATCATGTCAGGGCACTTATCTTCAAAGGCAGACTAGACATCTGTCCAGTTTGGGAAGCTGTGATAGAGAGAGAAAAGCTGCAGATGCTAGAGTCCAAAGTAGACAGGCAGGAAGCTGTGAGACCACAGCAGTGCATTGATCTATAAACCCAGACTAGATATCTGTCCAGGGCGGGGAACTGTGTAGAACACAGCAATCCTGCCAGCATCAGGAGGTGTAACCATTCTGTAAGGATCCTGAAGGAGGGCTACACCTGAAACATCAAATTCTATGCCTCCTGATGCTGCCTGGATTGCGGTGTTCCTTCAGCGAGTATTCAGCATGGGAAGCAACGCAGACCACAGCAGTGCATTGATCTATAAACCAGGACTAGATATCTGTCCAGGACGGGGAGCTGTGCAGACCACAGCAGTGCATTGATCTATAAACCCGGACTAGATATCTGTCCAGGACGGGGAGCTGTGCAGACCACAGCAGTGCATTGATCTATAAACCCGGACTAGATATCTGTCCAGGACGGGGAGCTGTGCAGACCACAGCAGTGCATTGATATATAAACACGGACTCGATATCTGTCCAGGACAGGGAGCTGTGGAGACCACAGCAGTGCATTGATCTATAAACCCAGACTAGATATCTGTCCAGGATGGGGAGCTGTGTAGACCACAGCAGTGCATTGATCTATAAACCCGGATTAGATATCTGTCCAGGACGGGGAGCTGTGCAGAACAGAACAGGACACTAATGTCTAAACCTAAAACAAATATCCATCCAGCATTGGGAGCTGCACAAACCACATCATTGTATTATCTGTAAACTTCAACTAGATAGTCTGACCAGCACAGCGACCTGTGCAGTGATCACCCATGGATTCATCTGTAAACCAGGAGCAGCTCCCCTCCCAGAATGTAGGATTATGTACACCACCGCATTGCATTAATCTGTAACCCAGGAGCAGTTACCCTCCCAGCATGTAGGGCTGTGTACCCCACCCCAGTGCATTGATCTGTAACCCAGGAGCAGTTACCCTCCCAGCATGTAGGGCTGTGTACACCACCCCAGTGCATTGATCTGTAACCCAGGAGCAGTTACCCTCCCAGCATGTAGGACTGTGTACCCCACCCCAGTACATTGATCTATAACCCAGGAGCAGTTACCCCCCCAGCATGTAGGGCTGTGTACACCACCTCAGTACATTGATCTGTAACCCAGGAGCAGTTACCCTCCCAGCATGTAGGACTGTGTACCCCAACCCAGTGCATTGATCTGTAACCCAGGAGCAGTTACCCTCCCAGCATGTGGAGCTCTGTACCCCACCCCAGGGCATTCCTCAGTAACACTGTATTAGATCCCTGCCCAGTGTGGGGAAACTTGCAGCCCGGGCTGGAAGTGACAGGATGTGCAGCTCCCACCCATTTACAGCTCCATATCCCCATTGTTGCCATGACAAGGGGGTGCTGTGGGTGTGAACCTCACTGACAGAGAGAGATGGCGGGGGACTCAGTTTAAATATCACCACATGGGAGGGGTTTAGGAAATAGACAGAGAGAGGGAAACTGAGAGACAGTGTCATGGAAGGATGTGTTCCCAGGTTTCAGAATGCTGAAATGTAGACACTTCGATAACATCCTGTAACATGAGCCAGTCTTCGCAGGAAAGATGGGAAAAAGGGATTTTGGTGTGAGGTCAGATGGAACAACAGCTGCTGTGTGGGTTTGAAATTACGTTTATGTAATTTTAATAAGTGTCTTTTTGAAAAAGTACATTACTGTAGAGTTGGAGTAGGGTAATAAGCAGTTAAAGAAAGGGGGTCTCAGAGTTGTGAATAGTTGATGTAAAATGTTCACTTTCAGAGTTAAAAATAAATTGATATTTTTGTTTAAACAGTGGAATTTGGGAGTTCTCTGTCACTCATATTTTAACAGTTTACAAGACAAATTGAACGTTTCTTTATGTTTCGTTTATATTACCAGATGAGCTCAATGTTGTGTCCTAACAATTGCTGTGTGTATCTGTGTGTCTGTGTGTGGGGCAGGTCTGGCAGTCTCTGTGGTGCTTAAAGTGATGCAATGCCACCCTCTGCTGGCCTCCCCACGCCACTGCACAGACATTGGCAGAGGGTAAAAACCAACAGGGATACATTCAGAGAGGGGGAGGGAGAGGGCAGCTGCTCACAGCACCATCCAAACTGATGTCTTATCCATGGACTGATCTAAATGTCCTTTAAACATTGTAACTGTCCCTGCTTTCACCACTTCCTCTCGAAGTTCATTCCACACCCAAGCCAGATTCTGTCTTACATAATTACCTCTCCTGACTTTTGTAAATCTTTTTCCTCACATCTTAAAATATCCCTCAGTTTTGAATCCCCAACTCTAGGGAAAAGACATCAGCCCTTGTGTAAAGTTACCGCAGAATCTCATATGCTTCAGTGAAAACAGTCCCAGCCTATCCAGCCTCTCCTTGTAGCTCACTCCCTCCTTTCCCAGCAACATCCAGGTTAATCTCTTCTGAATCCTCTCCAGTTTAATAATATCAAGGTCAATAATATTAAAGTGAAGAGTCAAGGTATTTTCTTAGGGCACGGGGAGTCCAAAACTAGAGGACATAGACTTAAGGTGAGAGGGGAAACATTTAAAAGTGACCTAAGGGGCAGCTTTTTTACCCAGAGGGTGGTGTGCCTATGGAGTGAGCGGGCAGGATGACCAGACTGGACACAGTATTCCAGAAGAGGTCTCACCAATGTCCTGTACATCCTCAACATGACATCCCAATTCCGATACTCAAAGGGTCTGACCAATGAAGAAAAGTGTGTTAAACACCTTCTTTACCAAATATCTATATGAGATGCAAATTTTAAAGAATTAAACCTGACGGCCTAGGTTTCTGTTCTACAACACTGACAAAGGCCCTACTTTTAATTGTATAGGTCCTGTTCTTGTTTGATTTACCAAATCCAATGCCTCGCATTAATCCAAACTAAACTCCATCTGCCACCCCTCAGCCCAGTGTGTGATATGACTGTCACCTCCCCCTCACCCTTCAATTTTAAAATGCCCATCTCCCTCTCCAGGAGGCCTGCACACTCCGGCCTTGACTATCACAAAGACCCTGAGCTTGGTTTGCCTTGTGTGGTTTGGGGGAGGAGGGACAGATTGCAGACACAGTCAGTGGGGAGGAGAGGCTGGACAGTAATCAGCGGCCTGGTGTCACTTCATGGTTTTAGGAAGAGGGCAGTCGCACGTTAGAGGTGGGTAAGAGTGATCGGTGTTTTGGAGTCAGAAATTAAGCTCTTCCTTCGTCTCTGGTGTTCAGTAATAAATATCTATTTAAGACTCTTCATTGGGCAGAGTGTGTTTGCAGGATTTCTTTCCTTAATATTGCAGACTACAGATAATAGCAATTAAAGATGTTTATAGTTAACTTTGATAGCATAGAAAGTACACTCAATATCCTACAGTTGAGACAAATATCTTGTATTTGTTTAACAATACAAAGTGTTTTGTGTAGTTCAGTAATGGGAACCTGATTATAATAAATCCACACTGAGCTGAAAGTGGGCACTAAAATATGACCCAAGTCTGAGTATGGTAGTGTAGTGGGTAGTGTCCCTGACTCTGAACCAGAGGGGAAAAGTTTTGATGAGGCCTAAAGGGCACCTTTTCACACAGAGGGTGGTGTGCGTATGGAATGAGCTGCCAGAGGAAGTGATGGAGGCTGGTCCAACTACTGCATGTAAAAGGCATCTGGATGCTGACAGACCTGCTGAGCTTTTCCAGCAAATTTCTGTATTTGTTACAAAATGCATGCATTTTAACACAGGTATTCTGAATACATTAATTATTTTATTTTTTATTGACGCAGGGCCATGTAAACATATTTCAAATCGGCCGAGACCATTTTTCTGCTCAGGGTATGGCTCGGTGTATGACAGTAGCAATGATGTACCTACATGGAACAGGGAATGTGATGGAGACATAGTTTGGACAATGTACAAGGAGACCTCCCATGGTCCAGTTTGGGAGAGGATGATATTATTGTGTGATTCAACTCAGAGAGGGAGAAACTGTAATCTGCCCGAAAAAGAATGGCCTCTTGCACTCTCTCCTTTGTGGTTCCTCATCACAGCAACGTGCGCGAGCTAAAAAAAAATCTGCAGTCATCGTTACCATTCTTATTTTTATAGAATCCCTGCAGTGTTGAAACAGGCCCTTCAGCCCAACAACTCCATACCAACCTTCCCAACCCATAGCCCTATATTTACCCCTGACTAATGAAGCTAACCTAAAAATCCCTGAACACTACAGACAATTTAGCGTGACCAATCCACCGAACCTACACAGTTTGTGGTAGGAAACTGGATCACCCATTAGAAGCTCACACAGATAAGGGGGGAATGTGCAAACTCCACCGAGACAGTCACCCAAGGCTGGAATTGAACCCAAGTTCCTAGTGCTCGGAGGCAGCAGTGCTAACCACCGTGCTACCCTTTGGGTGCTCCCTGAGCCGAATTCACTGGAATCTCCTCACTGCCTAAACCAAAGGGAATTCAGCCAAATTCAACTCTCCCAGGATGAAATCCCATTGCTAGCAGCTGTGTGAGTACAATATCTTCAGAAGCAGAATAACGTTTTGGACAATCTCAATTTTTACTTTTATCAGGAGTTACAATAATATCTGGACAAAGTTGTTTCAAGTTAAAATTGCGGAAATTTTGTTAATCTGTGTGTGTGTGTGTGTGTATGCATGTGTTTGTGTGTGTGTGTGTGTGTGTGTGTGTGTGTGTGTGTGTGTGTGTGTGTGTGTGTGTGTCTGTGTGTGTGTGTGTGTGTGTGTGTGTGTGTGTGTGTGTCTGTGTGTGTGTCTGTGTCTGTGTATGTGTGTTTAGAAAGGGAAATATTAGACCATAAGATATAGGAGGGGAAGTAAGGCCATCGGACCCATCGAGTCCACTCTGCCATTTAATCAGGGCTGATGGGCATTTCAACTCCACTTACCTGCATTCTCCCCGTAGCCCTTAATACCTTGTGACATCAAGAATTTAGCAGTCTCTTCCTTGAAGACATTTAGCGTCCCGGCCTCCACTGCACTCCGCAGCAATGAATGCCACAGGCCCCACCACTCTCTGGCGGAAGAAATGTCTCCGCATTTCTGTTCTGAATTGACCCCCTCTGATTCCACGGCTGTATCCATGGGTCCTAGTCTCCTCGCCTAACGGAAACAATTTCTTAGCATCCATCCTTTCTAAGCCATTGATTATATATTTGCAATACCCAAACACTTTGCCATTAATCTTTCCACCATAGTTGGAGTAACATTGCTTTCGATCATAAACGTGTTGTTTGAGCAGATTAAAGAAACTAGCCTGACTTGTTCCTAAAACTGACCCTGACCCAGTCTGAGACCGATATCATCAGCCATATCACCAAACTGGTTACATTTAACAGTTGTTGTGAGCAGTGGAGGAGTGGGACTAGAAAAGGAAACAGTGACCCCAAAAAGCCGGGGAACAATAGACTGGTGAGCCTGATGTCAGTGGTGGGTAAGTTGTTGAAGGGGATTCTGAGGAATAGCATTTACATACATTTGGGAAGGAAAGGGCTGTTCAGAGTAGACAACATGGTTTTCTGCATGGGAAATCATGTCTCATTAATTTGGTTGAGTTTTGTGAAGAGGTGACAAAGAAGATTGATGAAGGCAGTTTGGTAGACATTGTCTATATGGGCAAAGTGTTCATTTAAAGAACAAAGAGCAAAGAAAATTTACAGCCGAGGAACAGGCCCTTCACCCTCCAAGCCTGAGCCGATCCAAATGTACTGTCTAAATCTGTTGGTGAATTCCTAAGCATCTGTATCCCTCTGCTCCCCACCTACTCATGCATCTGTCCAAACACATCTTAAATGAATCTACCGTGCCTGCCTCTGCAACCTCTGCTGGCAACACGTTCCAAATGCCCACCACCCTCTGTGTGAAGTACTTACAGCGTATATCCCCCTTAAACATTCCACCTCTCACTTTGAAAGCACGACCTCTCGTTACTGAATCCTTCACTCTGGGAACAAGCCCCTCTCTATCCACCCTGTCTATACCCTTCATGATTTTGTAAACCTCAATCAGGTCCCCCCACCCCATCTCCTTTTTTCTAGTGAAAATAAACCTAACCTACTCAGCCTCTCTTCATAGCTAGTATTTCATTCCGATTGGTAGACAGATTAGTAACTTTCTGTCACATGGGATACAGAGGAAGCTCGTCACAATTGGCTTGAAGGAAGAGGGATATTTTTCAGACTGGAGGCTTGTGAGCAGCAGTGTGCTGTTAGAATCAGTACTGAGTTCACTGCATTTCATCATTTATGTAAAGGATTTAGATGTGAATATTGGGGCCATAGTTCGAAAAGTTACAGATGACATCAGAAAGGTGGTGTAGTAGATTATCTCAGATTACAACAAGACCACAATTAGATGGAACAAAGGGGCATGGATGGACAGATGAAGTTTAATTTAGATAAATACGAGGTTTTGCATTTTGTAAATGCAAACCAGGGCAGGAATTATACAATTGTTGGTAAGGTCCTGGGGCATGTTGTGAAACAACGGGGCATAGGGCTGCAGGTGCATAGTTCCTTGAAAGTGGAGTCGCAGATAGACAGTGTGGTGCAGAACACATTTGGCACATTTGCCTTAATCAGTCAGAGGATTGAATATAGGAGTTGTGGTGGTATGGTGCATCTGTACAGGATGTTGGTGAGGCCACTTTAAGAATACTGCGTACAACTTGGTTGTCTGCAGAAATGACTGACACACAGATGTTCCAGGACTGGAGGTTTGAGCTTTAAGGAGAGGTTGATTAGGTTGAGGTGCTTTCTCCTGGAGTGTCAGAGGCTGAAGGGTGACATTATAGAGGTTTATAAAACCATCAGGGGCATGGATATTCTGAACAGCCACGTTCTGCTCCCCAGGATAGGGGAGTCCAGAACAAGAGGGCATTGGTTGGAGGGGAGAGGGCGAATGATTTAGAAGGGACCTGAAGATAAATGTTTCACACAGAGAGTGGTGTGTGTACAGAAATTGCTGTCAGAGGAAGTGGTGATGGCGGTTAAAATTGCACATTTAAAAAGTATCTGATAGAAGAGGGATATTGGCCAAATGCTGGCAAATGGGACTGGATCGGATTTGATATCTGATCGTAGTGAACAGATTGGACTAACGGGTCTGTTTCCGTTCTGCATGACTCTCTGGTTTTATAAGAAGGATGACGAAATATTCTGAAAGGACCTTTCAAGTGGGAATTCTCTTCTCTGGAAGTTTATCGTGCCTCTATGTTCACATTGATTGAAAGCTGCATCAGTTAAATATTTGACAGAGAAGTGAGTCACGGATAATGGGATATAGACAGGAAAGTGGGGCTGAGACCCCAACCTGATCAGCCAGAATCTTAGTGCCTGGTGGAGAGGGCTCAAAGTATCTAATGACCCACTCCTGCTCCTCAGTCCCATGTTCCTGTGTTCCATTCAGCCCCTCAAACCTGTTAGACAGGAACAGTTGGAGGCTACTTACTCCTATAACCTGTTGCACAGAAACAGGGGAGACCATTCAGTCCCTCAAGACTGTTACACATGCTTTGAGGTGATTTGGGAAATGTAATTGGGAAGCCCAGGCTGGGTATGAAAGAGGCCCCTCATCTCTCTTTACAGAGCTTCCCCTCTCTGCAACTTGTGCTTCATTTGTTGGTCATGGTTAGACCCAGATTCACTGTGAATACAGCCCCCATACCTCAACCAGAGTTGGCTCACAAAATCATCTGGTCTCCCTGACTGCAATATTTAGTAATTGCACATTCATGAAAATAACACCCACTAACACTCCAATAACAGAATGTAAGAACATCAGAAACAGGGGCAGGTCATTCACTCCCCAAACCTGCCTTGCCCTTCACTAAGATCGTGACTGATCTGCTCTTGGTCTCAAATCCTCTTTTATATCCAATTCCTCATAGCCCTCAACTCTCTGACAGGTCAATATCCATCTATTTCCTCTTCAAATACTTTCAGACATCTAGCTCCCCGAACACTCTTGAGAAGAGAAATCCTGACATTCAATCCCACCTGTTTGAAGAAAACACTTGATGTGCGCAAAAGAGGTTGACTCAAGGGTTCAGGTAAAAATGACTGGCCCCGATATCAAGGCAGTGATTGACTTGTGTTGACATCAAGGAGCTTAACAAAACTGAACTTAATGGGAATCAGAGTAAACTCTCCAGTGTTTGGGGTCAAACATGGCACACAGGAAGATGGTCATCATCTCAGTCCTGGGTCAGCTCTGTGGGAGATCCTCAGGGTAGCTTCCTCTTCACAAACATCTTCAGCTGCTTCATCAATGTCTCCCCAACCTCACCCTGCTCAACATAAGATCAGAAGTGGGGATGGTCACTGAAGATTCCACTATGTTCAGAACATTTTGTTCCCCTCTCAGCTCCTGAACTGGTCTGTGTTCATGTGCAACAAGACCCAGACTCCATTGAGACTTGTGCTGTTAAAGTATCAGTAACATTCATGTAACAGCACTGGCGGGCACTGCACATTGCCCCAGTAAAAATAGAGTTCATTCAGCACCTCACGCTAGTTTCACAGGAATATGAGGAAGCCATTCAGCCCATTGACACTATTGGAGAAGAACAGGGACAGCCCATTCAGTGCCTCCAGCCTATTACTCAGGAAGAGAAGGAGTCTAGTGTGATAGACAACACCAGAGCCCCTCGAAAATATTGGAAGGCAGTCTCCTAGACTCTAATGTTTTCTTATTTTAAAGGGAATGTAAATTGTCTGTTCCAGATGCAATGTGACTGGTCAAAATACTCGGTGTGAAGCTCAACACTATTTAAACACGAAAGATAAAATGAAACCAAAGAAAAAGGAAATTAGAATAACTTAATTCTATTGGACAAGTTATCAGAATAATATAGCGTGGAGATATTACTAATGAACTGTTCCGATATACGAAAATCCCATAAAGACAGCCTTTGGCAAAACTGAATATTCAGTCACAGATTGCCACAAACTCAAAGATCCTAATCTGTGAGAGCTGGTCACACCCATTCAGGCTGCATTAAAATAAACCTAAGGCCTCCCTCGCTGTTTACTCAAGTGGTCTTAACTAACCAGCTTGGTAACGATCATTCAATCTCTCTCTTAAAAGAAACCAGGACAAAATAACCTCTTAAAGCTGCAGCATCATCACACTTGTCAGTACATCGAGCTTTCAAACAGGAACCAGGGGTAAAAGGTCAGGCCCTTGGCCCTGTCCAATTGGACAAGGAAGAAGTCATTCAGTCCCCTGAGTCAATTACACAGAAACGGAACGAGGCCATTCAGCCCCTTGAGTTACTTACACATGAACAAGAGGAGGCCATTCAGCCAGTTGAGCCACTTATACAGGAACAGTAGAAGGCCATTTCCACCTCAATGCACTTACAAGGGGGCAGAATAGGGTAATTGATGCTGATCCTGATGAATGTCTTATGCCCAAAATGTCGACTCTCCTGCTGTGCTTTTCCAGCAAACCACTGTCTACTCTGATCTCCAGCATGGGCAGTCCTCACTGTCTCCTAATTGATGCTCTAACGTGATGAACAATTGGAGCAGAGGCTGCACAAACAGACTGCTCCACGTAGTACCTCGTGGCTCCAACGCTCATGATACACATGTGGGACTTTAACGTGGGTTACTCGCGGTGAGCAGGGAAATCATATGTGTTGTGTGAAATCTCAAGAAGGCATGTACCATCTCCGAGAAGGCTGCCTGGTGTTCTCTGTGTAGGGTGGAAGCTGGTGGGAATGGCTACCTGTTTCCGATGGAAGGTATTGTGGCTGCTGTTGGGGATTGTGAATAACCTGATGTTCAGTACAGGGTTCACACGCCGACTGCACAATAACGTGGGGAGAGTTAATTTAGGCAAATAAACTATTAGGAAAGTCACGATAGACTGATGAATGGACTCTCTAAGTTCAAATAATGGTGATCTTGTTCATGTTGACCTTGTCTAGTGCATGTCCTGTTCAGTGTAACCTGTGTGCCTTACTTTGTCCAAGTCTATTTCCACCCGATGATTTGTCTGGCCATGCTTACTATGATCTGTCTCCACTGCTCATAAACAACGTGTTTCCCTGTACTGAGGTACACGTGACAATAAATCAAACCAATCAATCCTGGGTAAAGTATGGAATTTCTCTCCCTATCAATGTCTCTTTTGGAAATAAGTGATCGCTGCCACTCCTCGTGTTTCAGCATCACAATTTCTTCGTCTCTCACAGCTCTACAGATTAAACACTCAGCTTATTCACTCTATCCTCATGTTACCATCACCCATGTCTGTGGTAAGGAGATCATTCCTTACAAAGAGCATCAAATCTGTACAGAGTGCCCCAAATACTCTCTCAGCAAGGCTCTACAACAGCAGGAAGATGGCTTTACTTATGTACTCGAATCATCTTACAATGAAGCACAGCATACCATTGACTGCACCCATTACTTACACAGGGTTTGATTCGGAGCAGTCAGCATAGACTTGTGAGTGGGAGATCATGCTTCCCAAATTTCTGAGAGTTCTTTGGTGAAGTGACCAGGAAGATTGATGAGGACAGAGCAGTCGACGTAGTCTCTATGGATTTCAGTATGGCCTTTGAGAAGGTTCCACATGGCAGGCTGCTCAGGAAGGTTCCATCACGTGGAATGCGGGGGGAACTGTCCAATTGGATACACAGTTGGGTTGATGGTCGGAAGCAGAGGGTTGAGTGGAAGGTTGTTTGTCAGACCGGAGGCTGCGTCCATTGCTGTTTGTTATCTATGATTTGGTTGAGAATGTACAAGGTATGATTAGTAAGTTTGCAGATGACACTAAAATAAGTGGTAGCGTGATCAGTGAGGAAGTTTATCAGAAATTGCAGCAGGGACTTAATCAGGTGGGGAAGTGGGCCGAGAAATGGCAAATGGAATTTAATATAGATGGGTGATGTCTTACATTTTGGGAAATCAAATCAAGGTAGGAGTTTCATGGTGCATGGAAAGATCTTCAAGAGTGTAGTGGGTAGAGAGACCTTGGAGTTCAGGTGCACGGTTCTCTAAGAGTGGAGTCACAGGTAGACAGGGCAGTGAAGAAGGCTTTTGACACATTGGCCTTCATCAGGGAGGACATTGAGTATAGAGAAGCTGGGAAGTTATGTTGCAGTTATACTGGACTTTGGTCAGGCTGCACTTAGAGTATTGTGTTCAGTTTTGTCACATTGTTATAGGGAGGATGCTATTAAATTAGAAAGAGTGCAGAAGAAATTTTCAAGGACGTTGCCAGGACCCATTGGTCTGAGTTATAGGGAGAGTTTGGACAAGCTAGCACCTTTTCTTTAGCGTGAAGGAGACTGAGGGAGTCCTTATAGAGCTGAATAAGATCACGATGGTAGGGTTAATGCTCTCAGTCTTTTTCCAAGGTGTAGAGAATGGAGGATTAGAGGGGATCAGTTTAAGGTTAAAGGGGAAGGAATAAAAGGGAACCTGTGGGGCCACTTCTTTACACAGAGGGCTGGGACGTGGATGAGCGGCCAGCAGATGTGGTTGAGGGGAGTACATTAACAACATTTCAAAAGCATTTGGATAAATATGTGGATAGGAAAAGTCTAGGATGATATTGGCCAACTGCAGGGAATTGGGGTTAGCGTGGATGGACATTTACAAGGTGGACTCGAACCCCTCTGTTAATTAAAACCAAACACCCAGAAAAGCTCGCCTCACCTCGTAATCTGTTAAAATATGAGCGACAGCGATCTCCTACATTCCACTATTTAAACAAAAATTAACAAGTTAGTTTCTTAACTTTAATAGTGAACACTAGAGGGGCTTCACAAATACAAGCCCCTCTTTTCTTAGCTACTTACTATCTGACTCTGACTCTGTCAAAATCTGCTGTTCCAACAACCCACATATGAAACATTACAATCTCAAGACCACACAGTCTCTATCTTCCCTGCTGTGTTCACTCTTCCAGCTGCTGATCTCCCTGGGTCATGTTTTTATTGCAAGTAGGTTTACATGAACATGTATCTTTGATAGAGAGTGTTTGGGATGGTCAGTTAGCACTCCTGCTCTACAGCAGTTACTCTGCTGTTGGATGGCAGTGGCTCTCCCTCGAGTGTTCAAAATGCTGGATTTATATACTTCCAATGATACAATAATTCTCACATTTGATTGCTTTCCAGGTACCCAAACAATAATATTCAAATTCCGTTGGCTTCTGGTATCCTGAACGTTATTTAAACTCTTTGGTTGTATTTGAATTGTTGTCAAAACAGCAACCAAAACCCAGGTATTATTTCCCAGCTAATTGTGATATATGGAACAATCAGACATTTAGCTGGCATCTGTGCTGTACTTTGTATTCAACAAAACCCGTTCTGTCTTAAAGTGACCTGACCTGCTTTCGGCTTCATAACACCACCCCCCTTCAGAAAAAAAAAGAACCATCAGAATGAAAAGATGGCTTCGTTTCCTTTCCTCTAATTCTTAATCCCATTATTATGAAATACAAAAGTATTAATCTCAGTTATATCATTCATATTAATTTTGCACACATATAAAACACTGGGATAAGTCAAATCTTATCAACACCTGTTCCTTTAAATCCGCGATAACACATCTGCTATCACATTTTAGGACCCACAGCATGTACATTGTGTAAGTTTAAAGTCAGCGTGATAAGACTCCAATGAAATATTCTCATATTCTGGTCTTTAAATATTCCAAAAAACGCGAGAGGTTTGTCGTTGTCCACAACCATCTCCAACAATTTATTTGTCACATAAACATTAAAATATTGTCAGGCCAGTGCGAAACTTAGTCATTCTTTTTCAGTAATGGAGATGTTGTATTTTGTTTCTGGTGGATATTGAGTTTTTTTGACAAGTAGCCAATTGGCCATTCAATCCCATCATCATCTTTCTGAATCAATACATCTCCGACCCCTATATCCCGAGGGTTTCAGAATATTTGGTATGGCTAAAACTGGTGCGGTGATTAATCCTGCTTTAAAATTCTCAAATGCCTCCTGGCATTGTTCTGTCCACCACAATTCTGTGTTCTTCTTTACTAAGTCCATCAGTGGTGCCAATACGCTGCTGAAGTTTGGAACAAACTTCCGATAGAATCCACTCAGTTCCAAAAATCGAAGCACCTCTTTCTTCGAGGATGGTTGTGGAAATTCCTCAAAGCCCTTCGTCTTTGTGTTCCATGGGGTCAATCTTCCATGTCTAATGTAATGTCCCAAGAACGGCACCTCTGCCTTCATGAATTCTGTTTTCTTTAAGTTTATTACCAAGTTTGCTTCTTGTAATCGTTCAACATGCTCTGCCAACTGTAACGTGTGAGCTTTAAATCACTTGCTCAAGGTCACTACATCATACAGCTAAACTGCACAATTTGTTCATCTGACTGTAACTCTGTTCCTGAGTCACTAAACCTGGCTGTGAAGGGAATTCCTATCACTGGTGACAATACTAATATGTCATCCCCACAGGAAATCGTCAAAATTTCAGAGTTTTTATCTGCCACTTGCTTCATTCTATGCTGTGCCCTTCAGGTGCTGTTTAGCGAACTCACCTACTCCATCTAATCTCTCCCTCACCTCAGATACATAATCCGAGTGTGAGATCTCTGACTTCGGTCCTGTCAATTTATATTCAATTAATTTCAAAGGACCTCCCACTTCATGTACATATATTAACTCAAAGGAAGTAAACTGAGTAGATTTATTTGGGGCAAATATTTTTTGTCCAATGGCAAACAATTCAATGAGACACCTTCATTCCAATCATTCCGGTAATCCTGACAGTACACTGTTAATATGGTCTTCAGCGTCTGATGCTAACTTTCCAAGGCTCCCTGGGATTCAGGATGGGACGCCCTTGATTTAAACTGCTGTATGCCTAAGCTATCCATGACTTCCTTAAACAGCTGAGCGGTAACATGAGACCTTGGTCTGACTGAATCTCTCTGCGGAGCCCACAGTGAGTAAAGAAAGATACCAACTCCTCCACCTCCCTTTTTACCTTAACACTCCATAATAGATTTGCCTCTGGAAATCTGGTAGACACATCCATTATGGCTAGCAAATAATTGTTTCCACCTTTTTTTTAGATAGGGGAGCGACACAACTAATCATAACCTACGTGAAATGTTCTTCGAATGCAGGAATTGGTAACAAAGGTGCTGGCTTTATTACTGCCTGTGACTGACCTATCGTTTAGAATGTTTGACATGTGCAACAACAAAAAAAAACACGTACTTGTGCATTCCAGGCCACTAGAAATGCCTCTGTACCTTAACCTGATTCTTCTGTCCACCTAGGTGACCCCCTGCAGTTAGTTTATGTGCTACCCGTAACACTGTACGTTACTGCTAACACAATATCGTGCACTTCAGCCCATTTCCCTTCTGCAGTAACCTATCGGGGTCTCCATTTTAATTTTATGATTCTATCTTTAAGTTAATAATGTTCGACAATATATTCTGATTCCTTTTCTGTGTGTGTGCATGTGAATGTGTGTGTGAATGTGTGTGTATATATCTGTTGTAAGTCCATGAGCCTTTCTGGCCTAAACCCCTCTGCCTGACCCTCTGCCTGTTCAGGTTTTTCCTGCACCGTGACATCAAACAGGGGGTCAGTTCACTGAGCATCAACTCCTTTGGCTTTTTATTTCGGTTTTCCTTCCTGCTCTAACTTATGACAGTGGAATCTTGTTACTACACAGTCTGGAAAAAATCCTGGGTATTTTTCTTTTAACTCCCCAATTCCCTAGTTTTCCTTTTGCCTTCTCCAACACAAGGGGTGCCACTCCCACCTTGGATCCTGTTAAATCTTTCACAAGAATAAACTATATTCCTGGAAATGACACTCTGTTACTCACTGTCACTGTTACTGCCCCAACCTTGATTTGGCATTCCATCCTGATGTCACACAAGGGAATACTTAATTTCTAACCCCATTCCACAAATTGTCACGATCTTGATTAATATGACAGAAAGAGTGAAAATACTTTCATCTCTCACTATTCGAGGCCGAGAGAAAGTGAGGGCTGCAGATGCTGGAGATGAGAGTTGAAAAGTGTGGGGCTGGAAAAGCATAGCCAACCAGGCAGCATCTGAGGGGCAGAAGAGTTGACATTTCAGGCATAAATTCTTCATCAGGAAAGTGCGAGGTGGGGCAAGGGAGGGGGAAGGGGGCCGAGAAATAAATAGGAGAGTGGGAGTGGAGCTGGGTGTAAGATAGCTTGGAAGGCGATAGGTAGACGCAGGTGGGGTGTGATGGTGATAGGTCGGAGAGGAGGGTGTTGTGGATAGGTGGTAGGACAACTAGAACCCTCAAACTAGAACCATCATCCACGTTGACTTCACCAAATTCCAAATCTCCCCTCCACCAACCTCTCCCATATCCAACCGTTCAACCTAGCACTGCCCTCTTGAACTGCCCTAACTGGCCATCTTCCTTCCCACCTACCGACTCCACCCTCCAAACCGATATATCACTATTACTCCAACCTACATCTTCTTATCGACTTCCCGGTGACCCTCCCACCAGCCCAGCTACTACCCTCGTATTTATCTTTCAGCCCCCTTGTCTCCCCCCCAAATTCCTGACGATGGGTTTCTGCCTGATATTCAATTGTCTTGCTGTCTGGATGCTGCCTGATCTTTTGTGCTTTTCCAGCGTCTCTCTTCTCAACTATTAGAGACTGAGCAGATCCCACATCTCACAAAATTATAACTTCTTGTCCTTCTCCCCCGATCTTTCTAAGTAAACTTTATCTACAGAGGTGAATTCTTTCAGAGATCAGGTACCGACTCCATACCCAGACCCTGCCTCGGCTGTGCACTCTCCTGCAGCTCCTCGGCTCTACTTGGGGTCTCCTTTACCAGTTTCACTAATGCCACTGGCTTAGCCTCTTCTACCGCATCTTTCCCCAAAGTGCCTTCCTTCAACGACCATCACAGTGTGTCCCAGCTTACTTCAATGAAAACACCTTTTCCCAGTGCCCTCCTTAAACCATCAGCACTGTCATTTTCTGTGTTCCACTCCCTTATACTAAGAACACCTGAGGCCTTTCACCTCCTTTCAACCCCTTTGGGCTTCTTTTTTCACCTGTGGTAAACTATTGTGCGATACTGTTCGCTTTGTAATGTGTGAACTTCCCTTCTCCCAATTTCTATCCCTCATTGCATGTAAATTCTCCTGGAAGCTAAATTTCATCTCATGCACCAATGCATATTTACCTGCCATTTCTGCTGCGCTTCTCGCTTCTTGAACTTTCTGTTCGTGCACATGAATTCTTACCATCTCTGGAAGTGAGTCTTTAAACATCTCCAGCATAATAATCTCCCTTCGAGCCTCACAGGTCTTATCTATTTTTAAGTCCAGCACACAACTATCAAAATGACTGCAGTTAATTCTTTCAGACTTAACATAAGTCTGACCTGGTTCCGTCTCTATTTTTATGAACCTCTGTCTACATGCTTCTGGTTCCAATTCATAGCCAATCAAAATAGCCAATTTGACACCTGCATAATCTCTTGATCCCTCATCTGACAGCGCTGTACATACCTCACCAGCTGTGCCCACCAGCTTAGTCTGAACGAGCATTCCCCACAAGTTCACTGGACACGTCATCTGCCGAGTCATTTTTTTCAAATGAAATAAAAAAAGTTTTGACATTTTTCTCACCGAAATATGGCAAGGTACTAATATATTTGTATACATCCCGACGTTCTCCCTTCATCTCCATCCTGTTAATTCAACTTTCTTGTCTAATTCCCAACTTCTGAATCTCAAATTCTCTCTCTCTTTCTTTTTCCTCTCCTCTTTTTTCTCTCTCTGTTTCCGTCTCTTTCTTTATCTTCTAACTTCAGTTGCCATATTTGCAATTTAAGTTTTTTCTAACTCGACTGCACTTGTCTGTTTCTTTGATACATCAAATTGCTTGACCAAATCCATTACAATTTCAGCTTTCCTTTTGTCCCTGGTTAAACCCAATTCCAACCTATTTGCTAATTTTAAAAAATGTCCTGCTTCTGTCTTTCTAAACTTTCTTGGCAAATTTGGGAACCTCTTTAGTAATTTAAAAAGCCTTTTCCCTCACTTTTAATTTAAACAACCACCAGTAAACAAAATTAAACAGATTTTCAGACCGGTTTTATTTGAAGATCTAGGTCTCTAATTGCAACGTGTTGGAATTTGCTGGGACATTTTCTACCTGAAATCTGTTCAAATCTGTCCCAGTCCATTACGGCATGGCCCCAAACTGTGGAGACATCTATGTCGAGCACTTCTGTTAATTAAAACCACAAACCCAAGAAAGCTCACCTCACCTCGTAATCTGTTAATACATGAGTGACAAAGAACTCCCAAATTCCACTAATAAAAGAAAAATAACAGTTTGTATGTATGCAAGTTAGCTCGCTGTGCTTGAAGGTTTGTTTTCTGATGATTCGATACTATGACTAGGTAACATCATCAGTGAGAGTCTCTGCTGAAGTGCTGGTGGTATGTCGCGCCTCTCTATTTATAGGTCTTGGGTTCTTAAGATGGGTGATGTCATTTCCAGTTCTTTTGTTTTACAAGAGAAGGTAGATAGGATCTAAATTGATGTGTTTATTGATGGACTTCTGGTCAGAATGCCTTTCCTCTCAGAATGTCCTTGCGTGTCTTAGTATATGTGTACTTTGTCTCAGTCAAAGGGTGCCCTTCTTTGTCTGTATGTATGGAACATAGTGATAGTGCGTCCTGTCTTTTGGTGGCTAGTTGGTGTTCGTGTATCCGCGTAACACAACAACAGGACAGTTTCAATGGTGGAACAATGATTTTATATGCACTGTTTAATCAATGTGTGTGTGCAGATAAGTAACATTTTTCATATGTGCACAACACATTCTAAATGAATAACGGAGACACAGTTAACAAAAAGTGATGCATATGATGTAAAGAATTTATAAAACATTAAAACATCATTTGATTCTCATCTAAAATGATATGTTCCCTTTCTCTCAACGATCCCTCCTTTTCTGGAATTCTCCACTCCAATCTCTCCTTCTTATCAGGATGTGTTATAAATGCTTGCTTCTGGTGTCCCAACTTATTTCAGTTAATCCCCTTTCTACCAGAATTCAATATGTTGGCCTGTTGGATATTTTCCAAAGCTAGTGTCTGTCATATTATTGGAAATAAAAATTCTGGCATCAGAGCCAGCATTTGAACACATTGCTCTGTTGTCCATGCACTATACAAAGGACCACAGCGCACAGGAATTGCCAAAACATTGAGGGATATGCATCTACTTCTTTCGATGATCTAGTTTTCTCATTTTTCACATTTCCTCATCTATGTTGTCTCGCTCTTTCTCTCTTTGTATCTAGTTAAGTAATTTACCAATTATTCTTTGCGTCTCTTCTCTCAAAGCTCCTTCTTTCGGTTTATATCTATTGCTCTCTTCTTGATGTAATGTGATTATAAATGTGCAATGTAACTTCAAAGGCGTGCGGGAGGAGCTGGCCAGAGTTAATTGGAAGGGGAGCCGAGCAGGGCAGACCATGGAACAGCAAAAGCAGGAATTTCTGGGGATATTTCGGAGGATATCAGAAATTCATCCCAAAGGAGATGAAACATACTCATGGCAGGACAAGGCAACCATGAGTAATAAGGCATCAAACCAAAAAAAGAAACATACAATGTGGTCAAGATGATCGGGAATCCAGAGAATTCATTGGCTCTGAAACTCCATACGGCTGGCATCACTGACACAACAGAGCTCTTAATCATGGTCAGGGAGAGAAACAGAGGAAACTCATTCACTTTAAACACAGAAAATGGTATTACTCAAGGAAAAAGATTCAGATGAATTAAACAATTGATTAAAATCAGTTAATTGGTTTTGCAGAATGTGTCAGATTGAAAGCATGACCCGGGAAGAGGCCCTCAGCAGAATGAGAGTGTGAAAATGGAAGTGTTACCACACCAGAAACCAGAGTAGGTCACTGAGTACATGACTGATGGGTGAATGGGTCTCGATGTGAACTAAGGGACAGACAGCAGAATTGCATTGCAGATATTGCAGCTCAAAACTGCGTATTTATGTAGTGCTGTAGACTACAGCAGAAGAAGCAAAACAGCATTCAACCACAACCTGTAACTTTTAGCCTCGAATAATTTCCTCAGTCTGCCATTACCATCAATATGATCTATGTTTCAGTAATGACTGTGAGTGAACATGACAGGGTCAGAACCACGTGAACCTAAACCTGATGCTCACCCATTAAAGCTACCACATTTGACCAACAGATCTGATCGAAGCTCCGCAATCCTGTCACATTCTGTCATAAATGGTGATGGATGATTAAACAAATGACTGGAGCAAAGGGCTCCACAAATATCCCCATCCTAAATAATCGAACAGCTCTGTACATCAGTGTAAAAGACCAGGATGTGGTAGCTGCACCAACCTCAGCCAGAAGTGTGGAGTTGATGATCCACCTCACCGTCGCCATGATCGTCACAGAATCACAAATGCCCGTCTTCAACCAATTCAATTTGCTGTTCGTGACATGAAAAAACAGCTGAACACAGTACGTACGAAAAAGGCAATGGTCCCTGACCCCATTCCTGTAATAGGACTGAAGACTTGTGCTGCACAACAAGCCGTGTCCCTGGGGAAACTGTTTCATTCCAGCTCCAACTCTGACATCTCCCTGGTAATGTGGAAAATTACTCAACTATGTCCAGTTCCTAAGAGGATTATAATTACATCTGACCAGTTACCTCCCCCTCAGACCCACCTCGACAGTGAAATTGGTGGGAGTTCTTTTTGACAGAGTTATCAAACAGCACAGAAATAACCTGCTCAGTATGATTTCAGATAGGTCCCCATGTAGAGATGGTGCTGCTGTGGAAAGGTCACTGGATTACTAATCCAGACCAGGCTAATGCACTGGCAGCTGGTGGAAGTTAAACACAATTGACAAAATATTAGGATGCAAAATCTGGTGTCCGTAAATAGTGACCTTCAAGCCAATGTCGATTGTTCACACCAATTTGCTTCACAAATGTCCTTTTAGAAAATGAATCTCCCGTGCTTTCCTGGTCTGGCCTAAACGTGACTGCAGACACACAGAATGTGATAAACTCTTCAATGGTCTCTGAATCCGCCAAACAAGACATTCTATTGTATGAAACTGTTCCGAGGTCTAAAGGATAAAACCGGACAGAACACCCGGCCACAGCCTCAGTATCGGAAAAAGGGAATGAGGAACACAGTCCTGTTGACCCTGCAGAGACCTCCTTCCTAACATCTGTGAGCTTGTGACAACATTTACAAACTACATAGAAACATCAGGAATGGAGTAGGCCATACAACACATTGAGCATTCCCCATTCCAGTTCATGTTCAAATATGTACACACTGCACTTTTCCCACACACTGTACACATCCCTTAATGTGATTAACTGTGGGAAGCTATAAAGTAGGAAGTGCACTCGTCCCTTTGGTCTGTCGAGTTTGCTACCCAATTCAATATAATGATATCTAGCCCTTTATTTCCATATCGTTCTCCTTCTCTCCGACAATTCCTTTACTGTCTCTACGTCCGTATTTATTTTCAGTGTCTTGGCTTCCAGGTTCGAGTGCATTCCCCAGGTTCACCCGTCGCTGAGTGCAGACATTTATTGTCATCTCATTGCAGAATGGTCTGTCTGTACCTAATACTGTGGACCCTTGTTTTAGATACCACAGCCAGGGGAATTATTATCCCTGCTTCCAATCCATCTCACCCTGTCAGAGCTTGATATATCTCACTGAGATCTCCACTCATTTTCCTAAACCCCATAGAATACAGGCCCAGTCGCCCCAAACTCTGCTCCCACAACAAGCCTGTCATCACAAAGATCGGTCTGGTCATCCTTCACTGCTCTCCCTCAATGTCAGGTTTGTCCTTTATTATGTACCGAGACCAAATCTGCACAGAATACTGCACAGTGTTTGAGATAGGGTCACACCAAAGCCCTCTACAGCTGCAGTAAGACACCCTTACTCCTGGACTCAAATCCCCCTGAAATGAAGGTCAGCACATCATTGATCTTCCTATCTGGTTCTTGCTCCTGCAATATTGTTTTCAGTGACTGGTGTACAGGGAGATCCAGATCCATAGCAATGTTACAGCTCCCCACTTGGTGGGACTATGTACACTGGGCAGCGTGCCAATGCCATTCCCAGTATTGCCTTGTGGGTTCAGACCTCACTGCGCTGCAGGGACCTCGGAGGGCTGCGCAGAAGGAAACAACAAAAAGACCCATACGTCGCTTTTTAGATCAACATGTTTCAAACGATCCCTTTTCAAATGAAAAGCTGCCAACCTCTTGTTCCCACTAAAGGGTACACCGTCACCTCTACCCACCTTGCTCTCCATCTGCCACGTATTTGCCCATTCACTCCACTTGCCTTAGTCATCTTGAAGCTTTTTTACAAACTCCTCACCCACTCGCCATCCAACATCCTTTAGTTCTATCAGCAGGTTGGGATATATTGTATTTGATTCCCGCAACCAAATGTTTAATGGTTATTGTGAACAGATGGGACCCGAGCACCGATACCTGTGATACCTCAGCAACCTTCCTCTGTTCAAAAAATCTGGTTTTTCAATTAATTTACTTCCTGAATCTGGATGTGACTGGCTGAGCCAGCATTTATTTCCTGTCCCTGGTTGCCCCTTGAGAAGGTGGTGGTGAGCTGCCTTGTTGAACCGCTGCAGTCCACTGTGGATTCAGTGACAGTAACACCATTGAATGCCAAGGGCAGTGTTTAGATTGTATTTTAGTGGTGATGGTCACGGTCTGGCAATTGTGTGATGTGAATATTACTTGCCACTTGTCAGCCTGGATACTGTCCAGATCTTGTTGCATTTGGACATGGACTGCTTCAGTATCTGAGGAGCCACAAATGTTGCTGAATATTGTGCAATCATTGGCGACCATCCCCACTTCTGACCTTAGAATAGAGGCAAGGTCATTGATCAAGCAGCCCTGAAGGTGTTCGGGTCTAGACCACTGCCCGAGGGCCTCCTACAGACTTCGAGCTGAGTTGATTGACCTTTATCAACCATGACCATCTTCCTCTGTGTCAGGTATGATTCTAACCAGCGGGGAGTTTCACTCTGAAACCCATTGATTCCAGTTTTGCTAACGCCCCTTGATACCACATTTGGTCGAAGGCAGCCTTGATTTAAAGGGCTATCGCTCTCACCCCACCTCTGGAATTCAGCTCTTTTGTCCATGTTTGAACCAATGTAATGAGATCAGGAGCTGAGTGGCCCTGGTGGAGCCCAAACTGGGCGTCATGGACCAGGGTATTGCTGGGCTGGTGCTGCTTGAAAGCACTGAGACCTTCCACCACTTTACTGATGATCAAGAGTAGACTGATGGGGTGGTAATTGGCAGGATTGGATTTGTTTGGCTTTTTATATACAGGAGATACTTGGGGTAATTTTCGACGTAATCGGGGAAATGTTGTTGTAACGATATTGGAACAGCTTGGTGAGGGCAGTGACAAGGTCTGGAGAACAACGTTTCAGTACTATTGCCAGAATGTTGTCAGGGTATGTACACTCTGAGGTATCCAGTGTCTCCAACTGAATCTAGATATCGCGTGGACTGAATCAAATTGGCTGATGGCTGGTAACTGAATTGCTGAGGACCACTGGAGGAGGCCAAGATGGATCATCCACTCAGCACTTCTGACTGAAGATTATTGTGAATGCATCAGCCTTATCTTATACACTGAAGGGGTGGGCTTTTCCACCATTAAGGATGGGGATACTCATGGAATCTCCTCCTCCAATGACTTGTTTAATTGTCCATAACTATTCTCAACTAGAAGTGGAAGGACTGCAGAGCTTAGATCT
Source organism: Chiloscyllium punctatum (assembly GCF_047496795.1). Taxonomy (NCBI): domain Eukaryota; kingdom Metazoa; phylum Chordata; class Chondrichthyes; order Orectolobiformes; family Hemiscylliidae; genus Chiloscyllium; species Chiloscyllium punctatum. Next base: position 65,654,435 of record NC_092781.1, read on the forward strand.
GATCCGTTGCTTGTGGAATCACTTAGCTTGTCTGTCACTTACTGCTTATGCTGTCTGGTGCACAAGTAGTCCTGTTTGGTGACTTCATCAGTCTGACACCTCATGATCAGGTATGATCGGTGCTGCTCCTGCCATCCTGCACACTCCATTGAACCAATGTTGATCCTCTGGTTTGATGGTAATTGTTGTGAGGAGGATATGCCAGGCCATGAGGTTGTGCTGGAGTACAATTCTGCTGCTATTGATGACCCGCAACACGTTATGGAAACCCAGATAGATCTGTTCGCAGTCTGTCCCAGTTAGCATGGTGACAGTGCCACCTAAAATGGTGGAGGTTATTCTCAATGTGCAGGTGTGACTTTATCTCCACAATAACTATGCAGTGGTCATTCTTACCGATACTGTCATGGACAGATACTTCTGCAACTGGCAGATTAGTAAGGCTGTGGTCAAATATGGCTTTTCCCTCTTGTGAGTTCCTTCACCACCTGCCGTAGACCCAGTCTAGCAGTTATATCCTTTCGGACCCAACCAGCACAATCAGTAATGCTGCAGCTGAGCTACTCTTTTTGTGCCATTGACATCCCCAACCCAGAGTGCATTTTGTGCCTTTGTCACCCTCAGTGCTTCCTCCAAGTGTTGGTCAGCTTGGAGGAGTACTGACTCATCAGTTGGAAGAGGCTGAGGAATGGTAATCAGCCGAAGGTTTCCTTTCCCATGTGTAAACTAACGCCATGAGACTTCATGGGATACAGAGTCACTGTTGAGGACTCCCAGAGCAATTCCCTTCCAACTGTATCCCACTGTGGCACCACTTCTGCTTTGTCTGACCTGCTGGTGAGACGGGAGATATCCGGGGAAGGTGATGGGGTGTCAGGGATATAGTCATACTCACAGAATCTTTCCTTAAATACAATGTCAGGCTGTTGCTTCACGTGTCTGTTTATTTCTATACGCTGTTTCCTGCCAGTTGACCCATTCTAGAAACATGACCATATATTTGCCCCAATCCACTAAGATTTGAATTTGCAAATTAGGCTGGGAGCTTTATCAACATTTTTCTGAAAATCCACGTGTTTTACTTCCATTGTTTCTCTTTCATTTGTCTCCCAGTCTGTTTCTCAAACATAATTCCCATTTCATAAATCTATGTTAGTGTTGTCTATGACCATTATTTTCAGTCCCAATAATTTCTCCCAAACGATTTATTTACTATGTTCTGTGTTCCATGTACTATTTCGTTTTCCAGACCAGACTCGGTTTTCCTGGTATTGTCAGAAAGTTCTGTAAAGACAGAACTGAAGTAGTGGATTCATAGTTTTGCCATTTCTCTGTTTCCCAATCTCCATTCTCTGGTTTTAAACTGGAAGGAAACTGCACTGTTTTTTCATCCTTCTCACATTGACATAATTTGACAAGCTATAACAGTTCACTCTTATAACCTTGTGAACATTATCTTCAGAAACCCATCAATTCCTATCTTCAGCTGCTCAGCTCCACATCAGACACGCACAGGAGCATAGTCTCTGTACCAACAGAAATACAGCACGATCTATATTAGTCCCACTTTCCAACATCAGGCCCATAGCCTGGAATGTTATGAAAGTTCCAAATGCTCGTCCAAGTACTTTTAACAGTTGAGAGGTTAGCCGTGATAATTCCCCACTCAGGAAGTACATTCCAGACCTCAACACCCTCTGGGTGAAAAAAAGTAATCTTTAAATCCTCTCTGAACCTCAAACCCTTCACTTTTAAAGTGATGTCCCTTGTTCTTGACCCTCTGTCTGAAAGGAACAGTTGTTGTCTGTCCACCCTGTCCATGCCCCTTGTTAACTTATCCTTCTGAATCACATCCCCCTCAGCCTCTCTGCTCCAAAGTAAACAACCCGAGCGAATCCAGCCTCTCTCCATCGCTGATATGCTCCATCCCAGGGAACATCCTGGTGAGTCTCCTCTGCAACCTCCTCCAGTACAATCACATCCCTCCTGTAATGAGGCTCCCAGAACGACATACAGTACTCCATCATGGACTAAACCAAGCCCTGTATAGCACTTATAATCTACTCCCTGCTTAATAAACGCTCCACCCAAGGTTCAATTCTTAACTAGTCCATTACCTTGTTCAGTCACATTCAGGGATGTGTGGAGAAATACCCTCTGAGCTTCCTAGTGTGCTGCCAATCATTGTGTCCACCCCATGTCTGGTTCCTCCTTCCAAAGTACATCACCTCATATTTATCAGGATCACATTCCATCTGCCATTAATCTGCCCATCTGATCATTCCACTTGTATTTTACTGTAAAATCAGAACTTCCTCCTCACTACCAACCACCCGGCCAATCTTTGTGTCAAACACAAACTTACTTATCACAACTCCCACCCCTCAACCCCCCCCCCCCCCTCCAGATTCACACCTATACCATTTATGAACGCTACAAACAATAAGGGACACAGCACTGATCCCTGTGGTACACCAGGGGACACTGGTCTCCAGTCACACAAACAGCCTTCTCCCACCACCCTCTGTCTCCTGACACTAAGACAATTTTCGTTGTAACTTTTCAAGTTATCCTTGATACTCTGAGATTTTACTTTATGTTTTTCAGTTTCCCATGTGGAACTTTGTCAAAGGCATTGCATCAAAACTAAATAAGCGACCTCCTCAAACTAATTCAATAAAATTCATTAGATGTGACTTCCCTCTGATAAAGTCATGATGGTTATCCCTGATCAAACCTTGTGACTCTGATTGGAGTTCGATTTTCTCCTTCTCTATTTTCTCCAGTAGTTTCCTGAACAGTGATCTAATACTCGCTCGTCCATAGTTACCTTGGCAAATCTCTACCACCCTTACTGTGAAGTGGAATCATATTAGCTGTTCTCAAGTCCTCTGGCACCTCCCCTGTGGTCAGATTCCAATTACAATTTCCTCCCTTGACTCCAACAGTATCCAGACCTGCAGATTGGTCGAATTTTATATCAGACACAGCCATAAACCCCTGCTCGTATTTTACATCAATCTCTTCAATAGCTTTCTAGTCCATCTTCTCGAATTCTGTACCTGCATCCTCCTTCTCCCAAGTAAAACAGCTGTGATGTTGACATGTAACAATCTATCAATGTTCTCCGGCTTGACACACTGATTGCCCCCCTTTGGTTTCTAATGGATACTAACTATTTGCTGATTATTCTGTTCTACTTGTCCGTGTAGAATACCGTGACATTCTCCCTAATCTCGCCTGCTTGCCCTTCTCCATGTCCCTCTGTTATTCAGTCCCCTCTATGTTCCTAAGTTTCTAAGTTTCACTACAATCACCTCTCATCTTTTGAAATTCGAAACAGGCTGAGTTTCCCCATCAGACAATCTTGCCATTATACGGATTAATCTGGAGAATACCTTTCGCAGTTCCTCTGTAGTCAGTATATTCTATCTTAGATTGGGACTCCAAACGGTACGCAATACTCTAAGTTTAGTCTCAGCAACACTCTATGCAGCTGGTGCACGACATCTTCTATATTGCAATTACATTCACATGAATGTAAACCTAATTTTTAGTTTCCTATTTGCATGCGTTCTTCCCAATTCCTTTCACTTTAACTTTCCTTATGATGTTAGTGGGAGAGTTCTTAAAGAAAGATCCTCCTGAATATCCAACGATACGTTATCCACTAGCTCCTTGTTGCCTACGTCCACAAGAATCATCTTCCAACCATTCCAAAAATGTTTGCCACGTATGGTTTTCATTTCATCGATGCATTATCATCCTCCCCAGTTTTCCCATTACCTTCTATATATCCAGTAACACGTTCTTTGTAATTCAGCCCAAGAGACACCCGACCGCGGAGTTAATTGATCGGTAGTTCACCACTCTCCATCTTCATCCTTTCTTAAACTGTTGGATAATATTTATAACTTTTGCCACATCCAGATTGGCTAAACATCTTTCCGAAATATATTGGAAAATAACGTGATAATCTGCGATGCAATCAATATGCCGTTTGCTGCTTCCTCTGAAATTCTTGTATGAAGTACATCTGATCTGTCAGATTTATAAATACTCAATCCAGCTTTCTTTTAAAACATGACCTCAACACTGATAAGAATGATCTTAGACTTTACTTACACAAGTCCCATGGTCACTTGGTATTTCTGGGAGAATTTCTGGATATTCTGCCTTGAAGATAGACCCAAAGAAACTGTTTCTTTCCCCTGTGATTTCTCTGTTCTCTACAATAAATTACCCTGTCCGCACACCTACTGTTCCACATTTGACCTTGTTTTTAGTTTTGTTTCATACACTGATGTACGTTTTTTTAAAGCAGTCTTTATGTTTTTTTTAGCAGTCTTTATGTTTCTCTTTAGCAGTCTTTATGGTTTTCTTTAGCAGTCTTTATGTTTTTCCTTTGTTTGCATGCTGTTTCGCTTTTTGATTTCCTTCTCAGTTTCTTGGTCATCCGTTGCTGGGTCCTACATTTCTCCGAATCCACTGGCTTACTATAACAATTGGCATTTTTCTAAGCTGCCTCCTTTGACCTAATAGGTAGTTAAAGGTGAGGCTGAAAGGGAAAGGTCGGAGAAGAGGGTGGACCAGATTGATGGGAAGGAAGATGAACACATTGGAATGTTCAAAAGGGGGAGTGTGCTGAGTTGGAAGAAAGGACTGGGATAAGGGTGGAGTTAGGGGAAATGGGGAAACTGGTGAAATCTACATTAATCCCCTGTGGTTGGAAGGTCCCAAGGTAGAAGAGGAACCTTTCTTTATCCATGCTTCGGGTGGTTAGGGTTTGGCGATGGAGGAGGCCCAGGACTCTCATGTCCTTGGTAGAGTGGAAAGGGGAGTTAAAGTGTTCAGCCACAAGGCGGTGGAGTTGGTCAATGTGGCTATCCCAGATATGTTCTCTGAAATGATCCACGTATGTCTCGCCAATGTAGAGAAGACCACACTGAGTTTAAAGGATGCAGTAGATGAGGCGTTCTGTCTCCCTTCATCACCTATCACTTTCAACACCACCTTCATCTACATATCGCATTCCTAGCTACCTGCCTCCTGCCACACCCCCTTCTCATTTATCCCTCAGCTCCCTTGACCCAGAAGCCTCATTCCTGATAAAGGGTTGTGCCCAAAACGTCAATGCTCCTGCTCCTAGTACGCTGCCCGACTGTGCTTTTCCAGCGCCACTGATCTCCAGCAGCTTCAGTGCCCAATTTCTCCTCACACCTTCAGGGCTTGCATGATTCAGATTTATAACGGTTACTTCAAATAAAACAAACACTACCGTGTACTCAAACAGCATAAAAGAAAACCAATGCATTGTGGTCGCTGTTACCAAAATGTCCTTTACAGCAAAGTTTTCAATTATCTTTTCTGATCATCCAACACCAATTTCTAAATCACCTGATCTCTAGCTCAGTGCTCGACAAAATGTTAATGCCACCATCTCACACGCTCATGAAATCCATTTTTCCCAGCATTAGCATTCAGTTGGGTTAACACAGTTTAGATATAATGTAAACAGCACATTATTACTGCAGTAGCCACAAATGTGTATATCTCATTTCCTGTTTTATAACATGTCCAGCATTTTTATTGCAGCTTTCACTTTGATATATAACTCCCATCAATGTTTCCTTCTGCTCGCTGTTTTTACGCTCCACCTTACAAGATTCTGTAGAATCTGAGCGATGTGGGATTTGGGGAGAATAATGTGGGAGATCATCTCGCCACATCATTTATGATATTCTTAAGCATCATTGTGACATTTTCTCCAGATCTCCTGTTATGCTCGTGGAGTAGAGAAGGAGAATGATCGTTCATAAATGCTCTGTATTTCCCCCAGAGAGCTGAGACAGCTCTAATCTGGTTGGGAACCTTACAGCAGGCTGGTAAAGCATTGCTGCGGCTGTACAGGATCTTAGTGAGATCACATCTGGAGTAGTGTGTACAGATTTGGTCTCTTCAATGAAGAAAGGATGTTGTTATATTGGAAACAGCTCAGAGATGGTCCCCTCAACTGATTCCTGCAATGAAGGTGCTAGCTTATGACGAAAGGATGATCAGGTTGATCCAGTAGCCATTGGAGTTTACAAAAATGAAGGAAGATGTTATTTTAACATAGATGACAGGAAGGAGTCAACAACTGAAGAGAATCACACAGATCGTGGGGGAATCCATTCCGTTCTTCAGCCTGTTGCACACGAACAACAGGAGGATATTCAGGCCTTTGACCCTGTTACACCAGAATAGGACGAGGCTGTTCAGCTCCTGGAGCCAAATGTATATTTATAGGAGGAGGCCAGTCAGCCCCTTGAATCTATAACACTGGCCCCAGAGTAGGCCATGCAGCACCAGTATCCTATTACACAGCAACAGGATCAGCCCATTCAGCCATCTCAAGTCCGTAACATAGGAACTGAAAGCGATCACACAGTGATTGGAGGTTTGTTACACTGGGATAACAGGAGGCCATTCAGACCCACCGAATGTGTTGCAAGGGAAATGTGTTAGGATAAAAACTATCTGAGACTTATTTCATGAGAAAGGAGGAGATAATTCAGACACGTGCCTGTTGTATGGGAACAAGAGAAGACCAATCACTCCCTTGGTCCCATCTCTGGGATACATGAGGAGACCGTTCAGTATCTCCACCGATTATGGAGAAATATGAGAAGACCCATCAGCCCCTTAAAATGTTACACAATAACGGGAAGATTCCATAATCCCCCACCCCTCTAACGCATCAACAGGAGGTGATCATTCTGGCCTTGGAGATGACAACATGGGAACGCCAGAAAGACTTCATCCCATCGCTTTTGTACACCAGCAGGATGTTGAGTCCAGTCAACCACACATACCGCTTATGTAGCAATTGGAGCACATCTCTTAAAACCCTTTTGCCCATCAAACAGGAATTCAAAGAAAACGTAAAGGTTTTAGAAAGGGAAGAACTTATAATAACTGAATACATTAGGGAGTAAAATGTAACAAGGAAGTGTTGGAATTTAAGGCAAATTATTCTAATCCATTGTTGCGGACATTTTCAAACGTAAACCACAATTCATCGGAGTCAACATGGTTTTTGCAAAGGATAAATCATGATTGAAGTGTTTTCTTGATTTATTTAAAGATGTGACAAACAAGGTGAATAGTGGGAATCCTGGAAATGGAATATATCTGGTCTTCGTGAAGGATTCAGATACGTCGCTTCTCCAAAGAGTGAGTGGTAAGATCAGACAGCATCGGTTTAGGAGTAATTTATTGGCTTGGATGGAGGATTGGTTAACCAACAAAATGCAGTCAGATGAATAAACTGTGTCATTTTCTATTGGAAAATGCAATTTGTTGTGTGCCATAGATTTCAGTTCTCATGCTTCAACCATTTGTGATCGACATTATTACTCGGTTTACGGGATAGAAAATACTATAGCTACATTTTCAGATGTACACTAACATTGGTGGGAAATTACTTTGGAGTGATGATGCAAGAGATTTAAAAACTATATGTATAGATTGGGTGAATGGGCAAACATTTGGCAATGAAAATTAAAGTGGATAAATATGGGGTTATTCAAGTTGAACAGCCTAATAAAAAGGCAAATTATTATCTAAATGGAGAGAAACTTCAAAGTGCTTAAGTGCAGAGGGATCTGGGTGCCTGCTTGTATATCGCAGAAAACCTGCCTGCGGGTACTTGAAGTAATGAGAAATGCAAACATAACTTCATCGTTTATTTGTAAAAGGATCGAGTAGAAAGGTAGGGAGTGTTGGTGTAGCTATGCAAGGCATGAGTGAGGCTGCAACTGGAGTACAGTTTGGGTGTCCTGCAGAATGAGGTACTTCCATTGGAGGCAATTCAGAAGATCTTCATTAGATTATTTCCATATTTGAAGTGTTTGTCTTATGAAGAGAAATTGAGCAGTTTAGGCCTATACTCTCGAGTTTATAAGAATAAAAGGAGACCTCATTGAGATCTGTAAAATGCTAAACGTAATTGAAAGTGTAGCTGTGGAGTGGATTTTTTTTCATGTGGCGCAATCTACAACAAGAGACTAGAGTTTGAGGATCGAGAGATGGCAGGAAAGTGGCACAAAGGCCACGATGACATCAGCCATGATTGTATTCCATGGCGGCGCAGGTTCGAGGGGTTGGATTCCTGACTGATGTTCCTTGTTCATATTCAGCTTTACGACTGTGTTACACAGTAATGGGGGAGGATTATGTATCAAACAGGAAGCAGGTACTCCGGATAAATCAGTCTAAATCAGTTTGACAGAACGTCACCAGTGGAGTCACACAGTGACCTGTGCTGGGTCTTCAACTATTTACAATCTATATCAATGATCAGGAGGAGGGAACAGATATAGAGATACTGAGTTTGGTCATGTTGCTGTGATGAGCAAGAGATTAAATTATCAAGAGAGGGTGGAGGGTCTACAGATAGATACAGAGAGGAAAAGGCAATGGAGAATAATTTGGCAGCTGCAATATAACATGATATAACCTGTCATTTCATTTACAGAATAATGGAAGGCAGTATGTTACTGAAATGGAGAGGGTTTACAGGGATTAATGATACTGTGTACTGGGGGGTTCACTCAGACCCGTTCAGACATGGGAGGTTTTGCTCCATCCCTGATCGTCTGCTCCTTGATGCTCCAAGTGACCACATTGCTCTCCGTACACATGGAATGTTTTGAAGTGTTTGGTTGGTGATGGGGGATGCTGTTATCAAATGTGTATCAAGGGGATGGCCTTTATCCAAGATACACTCATTCCTTTCTACATGGAGATCTGAAGACGATGGGAATGGCTGCCTGCTTGTGAATGAAGAGGCTGTGGCTGCAGTGAGGACAGGGGTATTCACCAACATGATGTACTGTGATGGGCACACTGCAAGATTAATACAGAGAGTGCTCCTTCAGTTCCTCTACCTCTCCCCATTGACACGGCTACTCCATGTACACCATCAGGAATCCCATTATACTGGATACAACCGGCAGTTCCCTGCTGAGGGTGAAACAATGTATTTACCTCATCCACCATATATATCCGCCATCACTGAATGGTTACATTGATGGCAACATACTGGGAGATGATGGATATGTCACCCAGTCCTGTTTGAAAAGTTCCAGAACATAGAAGCTGAATGAAACTGTGACCCTAACAGCCACTGCCAGCACCGTCCTTCCCCCTGGGGTGAAGCTGCAGGACGTGGTAAAGAAGGTGACATCACTCTGTGACCAGCTCCTTGTTCAATCAGGGTCACCTCACACTCTGCTCCTGGGTTAAGTGGAGCTTGGGAAGCTGTTCCTGGAAAACCCGGGGTGGACACAGCAGATCCTTTTCCCCACACACACTCACTCTGTGGTTTCAGAGCTTCCCCTCTCTGCAACCTCTGCTCCATTTGTTGTTCATGTTGCAGACCCAAATGTTGTAACTACAGTCCCCAGGCTCCATCCAAAGTTGGGTCACCAAATCCTCAGGTGTCTCTGAATGTCTGAGGCAGCTCACAGCACAACCTCCAGTAAACCATCTCCAGCTGCTGCACTAACTTTTCAATAACAGGAGTCAGTTAGAAACCCCTCGTCTATAAGTGTTGTGGACCAGACCAGATTCCTGCAAAATATTTTAAGAAGGCCGCATAGACCCAAACCTTTCGTTATTTTGAATATAGATGTGAAGTGTGCTTTCTCGATATGTTGTGACTGGTCAAACCACTCGACACTAAGCAAAATATAATCTATTTAAATGCTTTGGTTAAAATACAATCAAAGAAAATAACATTTCGGGATAGCTTATATGTGGAACACTTACACAAACAATAGAAACCGTACCTTCTTGGTCTACACTGCTTGGCACAAAGATATATTCAAATACAGATTCTTACATGCAATTTTCTTATCCAGGAGAAACGAACATCAATAGAGATCTCAGAGAGAAAGGCAGCGAGGGATCATGTATTGAGACTTCCAACCATTCTGGGACCCGAACAGGTTCTGGATGCTGCAGCTAAAAACAAAACGAGGAAACCTGTTCTGGGAGAGCTGGCCACTGCCCTTCCATTGTTTGCACCGTTTTAATAAAACCTAAAGGCTTTCTCAGTTATTTACTTGAACTGTTTTCAGACACAGTTCTGCACCTCTGCCTTTAAAACGTCTCTTCAAAAAAAAATCCAAGAGAAAATAACCTTTATACAGTGATAGTATCCTCCCGAATCCATCGGTAATAAAATAATCCATCAATATACAACGGTGAATTCATTTTAGACCTCCTAATCTCTCTCTATTAGTAGACTGGAATGAATATATATTACATTGACTCTGAGCATACAAATGTTCACAACTTGATTCGATTTCAGTCATTTTACTCCTGCCACAGAATGCCTTTTGTTTTTCTTCATCCAAGTCTCCACACTGTGTCAAAACTTACTTTTTCTCGCCCTGTCAACTTTATAATTTCAAATTGAATGGCAGCAAGAATAAGCTCAGTCGAAACAGACTGGTATTTTTCGCCCTAAATTTCTCCAAAAATTTTAAGGGGTCACGATCAGTGATAAAGATTTGTCTCAGGTATGTTATTCGCAATTTAAATGCTGAAATGTTGTAACGCCAACACGAAGCTCAAGGCGTCCTTCCCCATTGTGGAATAAATCTGTTGATGTTTCCACTGGACACTCTGACCACACGTTACATAATGGAGCACTTCTCATCTCTCCAATTGTCCCTCTGAATGACATAGATCCTCATTTGTTTGTTTGTTTCACGACATGGTTGAAGAGCTTCAGGGCAGAGGAAATGACCTGGGAGTTGCAGTGGGAGAGGGACTCCCTGAGATTCTTGTAGAGAGAGGAGGAAAACTTCTTCAAGGCAGGCATCCTTGCAAGAGGATTCGCAGTAGGGTTAAAATAAACTAGGTAAAAACAATGACTGCAGATGCTGGAAGCCAAATTCTGGATTAGTGGTGCTGGAAGAACACAGCAGTTCCGGCAGCATCCAAGTAGCTTCTAAATCGACGTTTCGGGCAAAAGCCCTTCATCAGGAATAAAGGCAGTGAGCCTGAAGTATGGAGAGATAAGCTAGAGGAGGGTGGGGGTGGGGAGAGAGTAGCATAGAGTACAATGGGTGAGTGGGGGAGGGGATGAAGGTGATAGGTCAAGGAGGAGAGAGTGGAGTTGATAGGTGGAAACGAAGATAGGCAGGTCGGACAAGTCCGGACAAGTGAAGGGGACAGTTACACAAGCTGGAAGTTTAGAACTAGGGTCAGGTGGGGGTAGGGGAAATGAGGAAACTGTTGAAGTCCACATTGATGCCCTGGGGTTGAAGTGTTCCGAGGCAGAAGATGAGGCGTTCTTCCTCCAGGTGTCTGGTGGTGAGGGAGCGGCGGTGAAGGAAACCCACGACCTCCATGCCCTCGGCAGAGTGGGAGGGGGAGTTGAAATGTTGGGCCATGGGGCGGTGTGGTTGATTGGTGCGGGTGTCTCGTAGATGTTCCCTAAAGCGCTCTGCTAGGAGGCGCCCAGTCCCCCCAATGTAGAGGAGACCACATCGGGAGCAACAGATACAATAAATGATATTAGTGGATGTGCAAGTAAAACTTTGATGGATGTGGAAGGCTCCTTTAGGGCCTTGGATAGAGGTGAGGGAGGAGGTGTGGGCGCAGGTTTTACAGTTCCTGCGGTGGCAGGGGAAAGTGCCAGGATTGGAGGGTGGGTTGTTTGGGGGCGTGGACCTGACCAGGTAGTCACGGAGGGAATGGTCTTTGCGGAAGGCGGAAAGGGGTGGGGAGGGAAATATATCCCTGGTTGTGGGGTCTGTTTGGAGGTGGCGGAAATGTCTGCAGATGATTTGGTTTATGCGAAGGTTGGTAGGGTGGAAGGTGAGCACCAGGGGCGTTCTGTCCTTGTTACGGTTGGAGGGGTGGGGTCTGAGGGCGGAGGTGCGGGATGTGGACGAGATGCATTGGAGGGCATCTTTAAACATGTAGGAAGGGAATTTGTGGTCTCTAAAGAAGGAGGCCATCTGGTGTGTTCTGTGGTGGAACTGGTCCTCCTGGGAGCAGATCCGGAGGAGGCGGAGGAATTGGGAATACGGGATGCCATTTTTGCAAGAGGTAGGGTGGGAAGAGGTGTAATCCAGGTAACTGTGGGAGTCGGTGGGTTTGTAAAAAATGTCAGTGTCAAGACGGTCGTCATTAATGGAGATGGAGAGGTCCTGGAAGGGGAGGGAGGTATCAGAGATTGTCCAGGTAATTTTAAGGTCAGGGTGGAATGTGTTGGTGAAGTTGATGAATTGCTCAACCTCCTCGCGGGAGCATGATGTGGCGCCAATGCAGTCATCAATGTAGCGGAGGAAGAGGTGGGGAGTGGTGCCCGTGTAATTACGGAAGATCAACTGCTCTACGTAGCCAACAAAAGAGACAGGCATAGCTGGGGCCCATACGTGTGCCCATGGCTACCTCTTTGGTCTGGAGGAAGTGGGAAGATTCAAAGGAGAAATTGTTAAGGGTGAGGACCAATTCAGCCAAACGAATGAGAGTGTCAGTGGAAGGGTACTGTTGGGGACGTCTGGAGAGGAAAAAACAGAGTGCTTGGAGGCCCTGGTCATGGCGAATGGAGGTGTAGAGGGATTGGATATCCATGGTGAAGATGAGGCCTTGGGGGCCAGGGAAACGGAAGTCTTGGAGGAGGTGGTGGGCATGGGTGGTGTCTCGAACATATGTGGGGAGTTCCTGGACTAGGGGGGGTTGGACTGTGTCGAGGTCGGTAGAGGTGAGTTCAGTGGGGCAGGAGCATGCTGAGACAATGGGTCGGCCAGGGTGGTCAGGCTCGTGGATCTTAGGAAGGAGGTAGAACCGGGCAGTGCGGGGTTCCCGGACTATGAGGTTGGAAGCTGTGGGTGGGAGATCCCCTGAGGTGATGAGGTTCTTTATGGTCTGGGAGATGATGGTTTGGTGATGGGGGGTGGGGTCATGGTCGAGGTTTCTGTATGGTCTGGGAGATGATGGTTTGATGATGGGGTTTCTGTATGGTCTGGGAGATGATGGTTTGGTGATGAGGTTTCTGTATGGTCTGGGAGATGATGGTTTGATGATGGGGTTTCTGTAAGGTCTGGGAGATGATGGTTTGGTGATGGGGTTTCTGTATGGTCTGGGAGATGATGGTTTGGTGATGGGGTTTCTGTAAGGTCTGGAAGATGATGGTTTGGTGATGGGGTTTCTGTATGGTATGGGAGATGATGGTTTGGTGATGGGGTTTCTGTATGGTCTGGGCGATGATGGTTTGGTGATGGGGTTTCTGTAAGGTCTGGGAGATGATGGTTTGGTGATGGGGTTTCTGTATGGTCTGGGAGATGATGGTTTGGTGATGGGGTTTCTGTATGGTCTGGCAGATGATGGTTTGGTGATGGGGTTTCTGTATGGTCTGGGAGATGATGGTTTGGTGATGGAGTTTCTGTATGGTCTGGGAGATGATGGTTTGGTGATGGGGTTTCTGTATGGTCTGGGAGATGATGGTTTGGTGATGGGGTTTCTGTATGGTCTGGGAGATGATGGTTTGATGATGGGGTTTCTGTAAGGTCTGGGAGATGATGGTTTGGTGATGGGGTTTCTGTATGGTCTGGGAGATGATGGTTTGGTGATGGGGTTTCTGTATGGTCTGGGAGATGATGGTTTGGTGATGGGGTTTCTGTATGGTCTGGGAGATGATGGTTTGGTGATGGGGTTTCTGTATGGTCTGGGAGATGATGGTTTGGTGATGGGGTTTCTGTATGGTCTGGGAGATGATGGTTTGGGGATGGGGTTTCTGTATGGTCTGGGAGATGATGGTTTGGTGATGGGGTTTCTGTATGGTCTGGGAGATGATGGTTTGGTGATGGGGTTTCTGAATGGTCTGGGAGATGATGGTTTGGTGATGGGGTTTCTGTATGGTCTGGGAGATGATGGTTTGGTGATGGGGTTTCTGTATGGTCTGGGAGATGATGGTTTGGTGATGGGGTTTCTGTATGGTCTGGGAGATGATGGTTTGGTGATGGGGTTTCTGTAAGGTCTGGGAGATGATGGTTTGGTGATGGGGTTTCTGTATGGTGTGGGAGATGATGGTTTGGTGATGGGGTTTCTGTATGGTCTGGGAGATGATGGTTTGGTGATGGGGTTTCTGTATGGTCTGGGAGATGATGGTTTGGTGATGGGGTTTCTGTATGGTCTGGGAGATGATGGTTTGGTGATGGGGTTTCTGTAAGGTCTGGGAGATGATGGTTTGGTGATGAGGTTCTGTATGGTCTGGGAGATGATGGTTTGGTGATTCGGTTTCTGTATGGTCTGGGAGATGATGGTTTGGTGATGGGGTTTCTGTATGGTCTGGGAGATGATGGTTTGGTGATGGGGTTTCTGTATGGTCTGGGAGATGATGGTTTGGTGATGGGGTTTCTGTATGGTCTGGGAGATGATGGTTTGGGGATGGGGTTTCTGTATGGTCTGGGAGATGATGGTTTATTGATGGGGTTTCTGTATGGTCTGGGAGATGATGGTTTGGTGATGGGGTTTCTGTATGGTCTGGGAGATGATGGTTTGGTGATTCGGTTTCTGTATGGTCTGGGAGATGATGGTTTGGTGATGGGGTTTCTGTATGGTCTGGGAGATGATGGTTTGGTGATGGGGTTTCTGTATGGTCTGGGAGATGATGGTTTGGTGATGGGGTTTCTGTATGGTCTGGGAGATTATGGTTTGGTGATGGGGTTTCTGTATGGTCTGGGAGATGATGGTTTGGTGATTCGGTTTCTGTATTGTCTGGGAGATGATGGTTTGGTGATGGGGTTTCTGTATGGTCTGGGAGATGATGGTTTGGTGATTCGGTTTCTGTATGGTCTGGGAGATGATGGTTTGGTGATGGGGTTTCTGTATGGTCTGGGAGATGATGGTTTGGGGATGGGTTTCTGTATGGTCTGGGAGATGATGGTTTGGTGATGGGGCCTCATGTCTGAGCGTAAAAGTATGACATCCTTCTGTACCACTTAATGCTGTAACCGCTTCACCTGCAACTCCTGGGCTATGCCAGTAAAACTTACTCTCACAAGTATATGTTTTAAGAGGATCTCACACATTCTTCTCAATCCTTCACAGAAACCAAACTTTGATTTCTGAACCAAATCATCATCATCCATTTCAGCTTCTAATCTTGCCATTGCAACTCTCTGCTCTTCCACATGTGTTCTCATGACTGCAGGAAGTGAATTGTTGAACTTCTCCAAAATTAGAGTCTCTCTCAGTGTGTCATACGTTTGCTCTGTTTTTAATACCCTTCCCCACCTTTCAAAAACACTGTCGACTTCTGGCACAAGCTCAAACGCACTTCAGATGGCTTTCTTCACCTCCTCCAATAGGGATGCAAATACCTATCAGCTTTGTTTGGATAAACTGAATCCACATGTTCTCTGGGCACTGCACTTGTTTAGCCACTTTCTGAAATGAAATTAAAAAGGTTCCCCCATCATTCTCACCAAATTTAGATAATGCCTGGATGTATTTAAACAGATCCTGATCAGGCCTTTGGCTACCATAGGGTTGCTCAACCTCACTATCCTCTAATGGAAATCCATACAAAATGAAGAGGAATTTAGAATAACTTAACTATTGGAAAACTTAACCGAATAATGGATACAGTATGTTCTACAAATGAACTGTTCAATCTATTAACATCACCTAAACACACCCCTTGGCAAAAAGGAATATTCAGACATGCATTCTTGCATACAGTTCTCCAATCCAGGAGGAAACACCATCAAGTGAGGCTTTAGAGAGAGTAGCAGCTAGGCATAATTTACTAAAACTTCCAACCCCTCTGGGACCCCAAGCACCCGGTGATTGTTATAGCTACAAGAAAAAATAAACTAGAAAGCCTGGTCCGTGTGAGCTGGCCATTGTTACTACTATTTATTAAAAACCCTAAAAACCCCGTAAGTTATTTACTTGAGCTGTTTTCAGTCGGCAGTTTGGCCTTTAAGACCTCTTACTAAAAAAAAATGAGAAACTAACGTTTTATTTAAAAAAAGTGACAGCATTGTCAGGCAATTTAGATGCCTGGCCCTTCACTCGTTGGGCTTCCTCGTGTTACTTATCGCAAGGTCACCTGAGAGGGACAGCGACAGGTACAGACCAAGTTACAAGGATGTATCTTATAACTTCTGAAACACCCCTGTCCATGGGCCATCACATGGGACATTCCAGGAAGTGAACAACAGCTTGGCACACACCATTTCAGTATTTCTGAGCTACACAATTCCAGCACTCGATACACTAGGGAGCCAAAACCCAAGGCCAAGGAAAGATACAGAGGGACAGAGAGATTCACTTTAAAGACAGAAACAGTCAGTTAATTAACTGAAAAGATGTTGTGGAAATATGTGGAAAAAGACAGGGCAGTGGGACTAACTATCGAAGTGAGATCTTCGTGAGTAAAATGACAAGAATGAGAACATTGAATAAAGGCATTGTCAGATCAGCTGGAATGGTTTGTTACATCAAGTTCTATATCTGCTTCACAGAGCACCACAAACAACATAAACTGGGACAAGATGACAGCCCAGCATGGAGAGCTGTGCAGACCATGCTCGTGTGTTGCTCAGTAAACTGCACTATCTGCCCAGCATGAGAGTATTGCAAACTTTACTATCATATGCAAACTATACTCACATCAGATTATTGCCTACAATGGGAAGGTGTGCGTGTGTGTGGTTGAATGCGAAACTCATTGTTTGAGAAGGAACGCACATGGAGGAAACTATTATAAATATGAACAACTGGCAGGCTTTTTATTAATCAACAGAGAAAGAACGAGAGAATTTTCATGGACAGAAAAGATAAAGTGTTTGAGAATGTTAAAATAAAGTCATTGCCAGACACAACAGCAAAAAAAATCGGCGTGCACATGAATGACAGATCGATGGGAGTTTGGTGTGAGGTCTAATCAGAATTGTTTCGGCAGGTCTGAAGCCAGGAGCGTCAGCAGCAGATTATTGGCTTCATTAAGCCTGTACTTCATAGCTGAAGGTTCAAACAGCAGATGGAATAAACCGGTGAAATATATTCTGGTGTGGTGAGTATTTCAAGTTAGAAATGTTCAGGGCATGGTGTCAAGAATCAAGTCATAGTCAAAGAGATGTCCCACAATTGTGACTTGTCTGCTTCAGCTGCTGCTATTGGCAAGGGCTGGGAGGGAAACAGTGGAAGGAAGTGGAGTTTGTAACCAGAGCAGGAGACGGTGACCTCCATGCTCTTAACAGCAAAGGCAATGTTACAATGCATTGTGGTTCTCCCCTGAAACTGAATAGATCAACATAGAGACCCGTGAGTAACACTGCCAGAGCAGAGAGGGAGGCAGGAATTGAACACCTTCATTAATGTATTTAGTAGTGGTCTGTAGAGTGAATATCTGGATGGAGAGATTCAACAGGAACAATAATAGTGACAAGATGTGTAGACTATATGAAATAACAATAATACAGTCGTAACTGGTTAATAAAAAACAAAATCTGGACAGTGATACTCACCAGGAACACCAACGATAGCCAGGAAGGGATAATAAAAATATTGAATAATGAGAAGAGCGTATAAGATCTGCGATGATAATGACAACCAATCATATGCAGAAAGATACAAAACATAATCAGATAAACTCCTGTATATTGTTTGAATATTCCAGTCTAATGTTCTCAGATTCTGATCTCTCCTCCCCCTCTCTCTAGATCTGCTGATCCCTGTCAGTGCTGTCGGTGATGGTTCCGCTCATGTTATGGAATAACACATTGAACGGAGCCCATTTATCATTAAAAGATGGAAACACTGCACTGGGATAATTAGAATCCATGGAGATTGGCTTTAATCGCACTTACTGAACAAACAGGATCAGTTCACCAGTTCAATACACCACTTTTCATTTACTGGTTTTGGATGCAATGGATGAGGATTGCTGAGCGATTGATCATAAATCTTTTTAAAAAATCTTTTAAATCTTTTTATTAACTTGTATATGAGAGTATTAATAGGACACTGCAGGCGTCTATATATGTTCCACTCTATTTATGAAAGGAGGCAGTTATAAAATAACAGATCGACTGCATAAAAAAAATTCGGGTGGGCAAGTTTCTCGATACCTGAACACAAAGTACAGTAATTATTGACCAGTGTGCGGACACTCCTGGTTTTAATTCCCTGTTGTCAAATCCTTTCATAACCTTGAGATTATTGAGACTGCTGTTCAGGAACAGGCCGAAGCAATTCTGTCCCTATGGGCCTCTTACAGAGGGTTAAGAGAAGGCCATTCAGCCCATATTAGCCTGTTACTACTTGAAAAGGTGGAAAGCTGGAATAATGGCACATTTTGCCGAAAGAATCATTCGCTGCAGCTTTATGAAGTGTTACTGAGAGGGCACCTGGAGTAAATAGTGTTGTTTGTGTTTCTGTAACTGAGAAGGAATAGATCTCCATTAGGTACAGTTTACCAGCTGATCATAATCCACGGGTTGCTGTGTTATTTAATGTCTCAGATCTGTTACACAGGGACAGGAGGAGGCCATGAAGCCTCTTGAGTCCATTTCAGAGGGACAAGAGGGGATCATTCAGCCTGTCCAGTCTATTACAGAGGGACAGGAGGAGCCTATTCAGCCTCTCGAGCTTGTTACAGAGGGGCAGGAAATGTTTATTTAACTTTCAAGTCTGTTACACATAAATATTAGTTTTAAACTAGTTGTGGAATAGGAAAGACCTGATGTAAACATTAAAGTTCTAACTTTGAACAAGGCCAATTTTGAAAGTGTTAGGCGAGCCCTGTGAAAGGCTGATTGGAATACCCTATTCACAGGTAAAGGGATGGTTGGGAAATGCAAGGCCATCAAAACCTGGTTTCAGAGAGTCCAGAACCAACGCGTACCTATTAGTGAGATGGGTAAGGCTGGTGGGTGCAGGGAGTGCTGGATGGCTAGATATATTGATGTTATGGTCAAGGTAAGGAAGGAGGCATATGTCAGGTAAACAGAGCTGAGATTAAGTGAATCCCTAGAGGAGTATAAGGGCAATAAGTGTATAGTCAATGGGGAATTCGGGCCAGAAAAATGTGGACATGAGATGGCGTTAGAA
This sequence comes from Chiloscyllium punctatum, assembly GCF_047496795.1. NCBI lineage: Eukaryota > Metazoa > Chordata > Chondrichthyes > Orectolobiformes > Hemiscylliidae > Chiloscyllium > Chiloscyllium punctatum. The sequence goes on from NC_092781.1 coordinate 65,673,560, forward strand.
ATAGGGTTAACGAGGCATTGAAGCAACTCTACACATCCTTTAATTACAAAGTATTAACTAGGGAGAGAATAGGGCACCTTAAAGATCAGTAAGGCTACGTATGTGTGGAACCATAGGAGATGAAAGGGATACTAAACAAGTATTTTTCCTAGTATTTAATGTAGAAGAGGTTACAAGAGCGAGAGAATGAAGAAGTACATAGTGATATCTTGAAAAGTATCCATGTTATAAGGAGATGTTGGACATTTTAAAACATATAAAGGTGAACAAATCCCTGGGACCTGATCAGTTGTATCCCAGAATATTGTGGGAAGCTCGGAAAGAATTTGCTCAGCGTTTTGCTGATATATCTGTAAGATTGATTTCCACAGGTGAGGTGGGAAAAGACTGGAGGGTTGCTAACATAGTGTCATTATTTCAGAAATTAAGGAAAACCCAGGTAACTATAGATCGGTGAGCCTGACGTCAACAATGACTAAATTGTTGGAGGGGATTTTGAGGGAAACGATGTATATGCATTTGGAAAGACAAGGACTGAAGAGGGCTTTGTACATTGGAGATCACGTCTAACTGACTCAATGGAATTTTTTGAGGAAGTGAAGAAGATGATTGATGAAGGCAGGACAGTGGATGTTGTCTTCATGGAATTCAGTAAGAAAACCAAAATGTTCTACATGGTAGACTGGTTAGCAAGGTTAGGCTGCCTGGGATCCAGGGAGAACTCGCAATTTAGGTCAAAACGTTTCTTGAATATCGGAGACAGGGTGTGACAGTTGGCATTTGTTCATAAACTTGGAGACCTGTGACCAGTGGCGCTGCTCACAAAGATCAATAGTGGGTCCATTGCCTTTTGTTACTTTACAAATATTTGCACTTGAGTATATGAAGTATTGTCAGTAAGTTTGTAGATAATTCCAAATTTGGTGGTGTGGTCGACAGTGAAAAATGATCTCTCAGAATATAATGGGAACTTAATTAGGTGAGCTGAGGAGTGTCAGATTGATTTTATTTTAGATAAATGCGAGGTGTTGCATTTTGGCAAGAAAAGTCAGGGCCAGACATATCGGTAGGATCCTGTCGAAAGTTGCCAATCAAGGAGAACTCCACAGAAATTATAGAATCCCTACAGTTAGGAAACAGGATTTTCGGCCCATCGAGGCCGCACCGTCCCTCTAAACAGTATCCCACTGGACAAACCCCTACCCTATCCCTCTCAGCCTGCATTTCCCATGGCTAATGCACCTTGCCCTCACATCCAAGTGTACTATGCACAATTTAGGATGGCCAACCTACCCTTACCTGTATATCATTATACTGTCGGAGGGAAACATAGCATCCGGAGGAAACTCACACAGACACGGGGAGGATGTGCAAGCTCCACACAGCCAGTCATTCAAGGATGGAATTAAATCCCGATCGCTGCCCTGTGAGGCACCTTGTGGTGCAGGTTCTCCATTCCTTGAAATTGCCGTCACAGGTAGACGGCGCAGTGAAGAAGGCACTCGGTGTTCTTCCCTTTATTGGTGCGTGCTTCGAGTCTATGCGTTTGCATGACATGTTGCATCTGTACAGGACATTGGTTTGGCCACTTTTGAAATATTGCCTTTAATTCTGGTCACCCTGCTGTCGGAGAGATGTTGTCAAACTTGAAAGGGTGCAGAAGAGATTTAAAAGAATGTTGCAGGTGTTGGAGGGTTGGAGTTACAGGAGAGTTTGAATATGCTGGGACTATTTTCAAGTGTTGAGGCTGAGGGTGGACCTTAAAGAAATTTATAAAATCAGGAGGGGCATAGAAAAAGTAAACAGTCAATGTATTTTCCCAGGATAGACAATTCCAAATATAGAATATGAAGGCTTAAGATGAGAGGAGAAAGATTTAAAAAGGGATGTGAGGACAACATTTTCACACAGAGTCTGTTGCTCATATGGATTGAACAGCCAAAAGAGGTGGTGGAAGCAGGCACAGTTACACCATTTAAAAGGCATTTGGATGGATACATGCATGGGAAGGGTTTAGAGGGAGATGCGCCAAGTGCTGGCAAGGGAGACGAGATTAATTTAGGATATTTGGTTGGTATAGATAACCAGACCGAAGGATTTTTTTTCTGTGCTGTACATCTCTGAGAGTCTATTGACTCTTGAGAGTTTAACACGGGAACAGGAGGAGGCTATTCAGCTTCTGAATTCTGTAAGTCAGCTGGTTTGCTCAATTACTGACAGTAAAATACAAAAATAAATCATTCAGATTTTGATGGTGTTTTACAGAAACAGGAGAAAGGCCTTTAGTCAAGAAAAGCTGTAAAGAATGTGAAGAGGCCATTCAGTCCCTCACCTCCATTCCACAGGAGCAGCAAGTGAACACAGAGCTATTGGAGCCTGTTACTCAGGAGCAGGAGGAGGACATCAATATACACAAAACTTCGATTAGGGGGCAGTCACTCAACTGCTCGTGACTGGGACACAGGAACAGGAGGGAGTCACTCAACTGCTCGAGACTGGGACACAGGGACAGGAGGGAGTCATTCAACTGCTCGAGACTGGGACACAGGAACAGGAGGGAGTCACTCAACTGCTTGAGACTGGGACACAGGAACAGGAGGCGGTCATTCAACTGCTCGAAATTTGGACACAGGGTAATCTAGAGGCTAGAGAGGCCCGAGGATCCTGTTACGCAGGAACAGGAGGAGGTAACTCACTCCCCACCAGTATGGGACACTCGGAGAGAAGGAGAGTTTGCTTGGAACAAACATAAATATATGAATAAGTTGCATTTGTGGTCCACACAATCCTGCCCCAACATTCACTAAGACCACGGCTGATCTGATGGTGATTCCCTCATTCGATTTTATGGAGACTGTCCTCTCTGCAGCCTGTGCTCCATTTGTTGGTCATGTTGCAGACCCAGATGCTGTAACAACAGTCACCATGACTCATCCAGAGGGTCGGGTTTAACCGAATGATTCTGGATTTGAAGGGTCCAATAACAAGAATGAAAACAAAAAATAAATGTATCGCCAGATGTTTAGTTCTCTCACATTCGTAATCCAACTCACAAAACCACCCCATCCATTATACTTTCAGGATGGAGCACTGTGTAGATATGGCGAGCATACTACAGAATACAACCCAGCAAAGTCCAGAATGGAACTCTGGCAGCCCACACCAATGTTTGATCTATAATCATGGGCTAAATGTCCAACGTGGGAAGCTGTGCAGACCGCACTGGTTCATTCATATATAAACCCAGGCTGTTGCATTGTTCGGTCACACTGTGTTAGATCACTTCCCAGTGTGGGGATACATGTAACCAATGCTGAAAGTGACAGGATGTGCAGCTCCCATCCATTTACAGCTCCATATCTCCACTGTACTTTGACAAAGGGTGCCATGAATGTGAAAATCACTGCGATGTAGAGATGCAAATGGAAACATTTTAAGTACCAATAGTTCCGTTTCAGGCGAGTATCACACCAGTATTTAAAGTTGAAATACCTGAGATAATATCCAATGAGGTTTCGTGAATGGTGCAAAGTAGTTAGAGGGGGATGGTAATGTTATAGTGGTTGCACTATAATCAACAATGTGAATTAGAGGAACAAATATGCAGGGGGACTGGGGAGACTTGCAGGAACAATAGGGTTGTTATAATAGGTGATTTCAATTTTCCCAACATAGACTGCGGCTTCCAGATGGTTAATAACTTAGGTAGAACGTAATTTGTTAAGTGTGTTCAGCGAAGTTTCCACAATCAATATATAGAGTATCGTACTCGGGAAGGGACAAACGCGACCTACTGTTGGGAAATAGGGCAGGATAGGTGAAGGAGATAAAGTGGGGGAGCATTTTGGGAAAAGTAATCAGAGTTGTATTAATTTTAAAATAATTATGGTAGGGACAAAATTGGTCCACAGATTCAAGTTCTAAATTGGGGCAAGGCGTATGTTGTTGGAGTTAGACAGTGGATTGCAGGGGATGATTGGAGTAGTTTGATTCCAGGTAAAAGGATCTCGGGCAAGTGGGAGGGCTTTAAAAGTGAGATAGCTTGAGTTCAAGGTTTCCATTTTCCTGTGAGGGTGAAGGTTATGTGAGACTGGAAGAGAGAACTCTGGATGTCAAGAGATATTGAGGCTTTGACCAGAAAAAAAAAGGCGTGGCTCATGTTCAGGCAGCTCATATCAAGGGAATCCCTGGAGGTATACAGGGGATAGAGGGGTTTACTGAAGAAGGATATCAGCAAGGCCATAAGGGGGTATGAGGTAATCTTGGCTGAGAAGATTAGAGTGAATCCAAATGCAGTATAGTAAAGATAAAGAGCAACTAGAGAGAGAATAGGATGCTTTAAAATCCCAAACCGGCATGCATGCGTAAAACCTCAAGAGATGGGTGAAGTCCTCAACTTCCCCTCTGTGTTTATCATGAAGAAAGACATGAAGACCTGTGACCTTTGGGAGGTTAGTTGCGATATTTTGGTACTGTCCATATCACAGTAGAGGTGTTGTTGGACATATTAGAACGCACAATGTCAGACAAATCCCTTGGTCCTGACCAGATATATCTGAGAGCACTGTAAGAGGCGAGAGAAAAAGCTTAGGAACCAAGATCCTGGAAGACTGGGCGGTAGCAAATGTTGTGCCCTTCTTCAAGAAGGGCTGCAAAAAAAAGCCTAGGAAATATAGACCAGTAAGCTTCACACCTGTTTTCGGTAAACCACTTGAGAAGGTTCTGAGAGATAAGATGTGCATGCATTTGGAAAGACATAGTTTGACTTGGAGCCGTCAGCATGGCTTTGTGCGTGGTGGATCATGCCTTACAAATTTTGTTAGAGATTTTTGAGGAAGTGACCAGGAAGGTCGATGAGAGCAGGGATGTATGCATATTCTATATGGATTTCAGTAAGGCCTTTGATAAGGTTCCACATAGTAGGCCGCTCTAGAAGGTTAAATCGCATGGAATCCAAGGTGAACTGGCAAATTAGACTGAGCTGCCAGTGGAAGTGGTTGAAGTGGGCACACTAACAATATTGATAAGGTAATTGGACAAATACAGATAGGAAAGGATTAGATGGATATAGAGAAAAGGCAGGGAAATGGCAGATTGGTAGATAAGGGGCAATTACACCATGGTTTGTTGATAGAGCACGGTGAGCACATTGGATGGGTGAGTACAGAGGGGGAACATTCCCATCCCAGAGGGTGCCACACCACCAGACCCACCGAGCATGGTCTGTGCTCATTACCGAGTTCAGTGCAGTATTTGAGGTCTGAAGAAATATCCAGCAATACAGGACAAGCATCAATAACCTTCTCCGCTCTGTCAGGATAAGGGTCACCGTTTTCTGTCTGCTCCCTCACAATCACTGTATATCTGTTATTGCACCGATCCCCCCTGAACAAGGCTCATGATCCCCCACATTTTTACCCTCAGGCGTTATCTTGACCGTTATCTGAACTGTACCACTTTCCATATTATGAATGTTTCTCTTACCCTTTTTCTGTGACTGTTTCTCTCTGTAACATTTGCACTGCCTCCTTCTCAGTTGGCAGGACGGCTGGTTTTGATGCAGAGGGAGGCCAAAAGCGCAGGTTCAGTTCCTCACACTGACAGAGGTTACCAAGAAGGGGACACTCTCTCAGCCTCACCCCATCACCCGAGATGTGGTGATCCTCAGGATAAACCACCATGAGTGGGCTCTCTAATGAGAGTTTTTTGGGACTGTATTCTATCAATGTTAGCATTTTAATTTTTAAAAAATTAAAAAGAGATTTTTAATATTATAATAAACCAATAACAACTCAACTAAAATAACTGAAACAAATTACATCCAATTGCATGTACACACAAAACAACTTAAAACACGACACAGACAGAAGAAAAAAACAAAACTAAACAATAAATAATGAATAAATAATACAGCTCAGCATAACAAAAGGACAGCTCTCGTTCATCAAGAGCATTAACTGATACACATTTTTATGTTCATAATTCTTCCTCTCTGGGAGTTCAGACATCCAACACAACAGAATATTTTTCCTAGCACGGAAATTACGGAATGTAAGGATGTATTTTTTGTTTCCCCATGTGCATCTGGAAAGTACCCTGGGCAGGCCCAGGAAAAGCGAAACCAGGTCCATCTCCAATTCAGTCCCGTAGACCCACTCTACCACACCTAACACAGTGATCCAATATAGATGAAGTCTGCAGCAGGACCACAAGCAATGAGTAAGAGTGCCTGTAGTCATTCTGCATTTAGTACATGCAAAAGATCATCCCACTTTGCATTTTGAGAGACAATTTGGGGTCAGATAGACCCTACGATGAATTTTCAACTGCATGGTATGGGTCCTATTACAAATCAAAATCCTTCAGGCTTTTTCACAAATATGTCTCCGAAGTGGCCTGAACCCCCAAATCTCTCGCAGACATTACAAAGCTGCACAGTCTCGTCTGAGTGGACACTCTCCAACTAATGATAAAGGGTACTGACAGAGCGTGTATTCTAAACAATAAGCGCCCACTTCTCTCGATCGGATCTGAAAGAGTGTGGTAAAAGTCTGTTTTTTTTAAATCAAATCTCTGATCTGGATAAAAATACAGAAGAGGTCTCTACTAGGTAGTCCATACGTACGAGTTATTTGATCAAATGATATCATTGTTTCTCCATCAAATAACACGTGGTGGCTCAGTGGTGAGCGCTGCTGCCTCACAGCACCAGGGTCTCGGCTTTGGTTCTGGTCTTGGGTGACTGGCTGTGCGGAGTTAACATTCTCGCCGTGTCTGTGTGGGTTTCCTTCCACAGTACAAAGATGTGCAGGTTAGATGAATTGGTCATTGACAAATCACCCATTGTGTTCAGAGATGTGTAAGTTTGGGCATTAGTCAGGGTAAATATAGGATGGTAGGGGAATGGGTCTGAGTGGGTTACTCTTCAGAAGGTCGAAGTGGACTTGCAGGGCCCAAGGGCTTGTATCCACACTGTAGGGATTCTACTAATTCTAAATCACTCAAGCAAGGTACAGCCCTCCCTGTCCACAGTTTAAACCTGGAATCCATTAACCCCAGATGACAACCCAGTATACCAATTATAGGGGTAAGAAACATGGTTTTGGCTGTATTGCCCTCGATCTGACGCATTGTCATTCATGCTTTAACAATATTGATAATTATTGGGTTATGACAATACTTCATAAATGTTGTCAATTTAGCTAAGAAGAACAGACTAATAAAGGTTCACTTTATCTTATCGGATTCAATATCTCACAGTATTGACGCCGAGTCCTCAGCAGCCCAGGCACTAACATAGGATAAAAAGAGCTTAATTGATAGCTTTTATATGGGCGATCTACTCCCCACAATCTGTGGGGCAGTTGCAATTTGGTTAGCTTGATAAAGAGTCGCTTATGCTGCCAAATAAAAGAGCTAAACCAGCCATTATGTCTCCTAAATACCGATGGGGGAAATATCAAAGGAAGCATTCCCACGGGGTTTGGTAAATGAGGAAGGACATTCCTTAATAAGAGCTATCCGACCTAGCCAAGAAATTGGAAGTGCCTCCCATCTTTGAAGGTCTTGTTTAATCTTATTAAACAAATGGACATAGTTCACGTTCAATAAATGATCAAAGACGGATGTAATGAATATACTGAAATAAAGAACCTCGCCCCCCCCCCCCAACCCCCGTGACCATTTAAAAGGAAACCAGGATTTGCCCTCATTCAGTTATTTCCCCAAGACCTCCCATAGACATGGCCTCCAACGTTGTAAAATTAATCTTAAAGCCCGAAAAGGCGACAAGCGAATTATTGCATTGCATCACGTGAGTTGCCGCAATTGCGGGATTTGACAAAAACATAAGGCCATCTCGCATACAACATAATTTTATGTGACTTTTATCCCACTTCTGGGCCAGGTATGTTGGGGTAAGATTTCCATTGTGTAGGATGCCACCGAATCTAAGATTGTTGCAGGGATGAGAAGAGATCAACCCTCGTGTGCCAATTCTGTAGGTTAAAGAAGAAAATAAAATCCCCACTTGTGAGGTAGATCTGCCTCCAGACATCCACCAGCTCTAGTTCTAGACACAAATCCAGAAATTGCTGACATTATAACGAGGGTATTGAGGGACCTTTGGACATTCTGTCCATCGTGGGGCCATAAGACAGTCAAAATCTCCTTCTACAATAATGCGCCATGATGCAAGATAACTGAATTTGGAAAATGCATCTACCAGGATTTTAAGAGGGTGCACCGGGTGGCAACAAACATTTAAAATACTGTATTAATTCCCGTAGTTCAAGACTTTGAGGATTATGATCCTTCCATGGGTGTTAATATAATTTAAATGGAACATTCTTCCTATCCATTATGACTTTTCCCCCACTCTTAGTATTAAAAGACGAGAAATAAACCCGACCAAACCCGCCCTGCTGTAACATCAAATGTTCCTTGTCATCAAGGTGCATCTCCTGCAATAGGACAATTCTCTCGTTTTTAAGACGAGAAAGTATATTTTTCCTCTTAACTGGCAGATGCCGCCCCCCCCCCTTAATGTTCCAGGTACACCATTTAAGCACATCATTATCCATAACACACTGCAGCAACATTTGAACTCTAGAGAATTTCATATCGAATTACACATCGCTGAGCATTAATGACAAAAGACTCATCGAGCCTAAAATCTGTACAAACTAAAACTACTGCAACTAACAAGCTCTCAAAACTTTCCAAAGCTAAAAACATAATAAAAGAACGAAACAAAATCCAAAGTGCCAATGACACTTGATAGGGTTTTTACCCACCCCCCTCACCCAATGGGGACGCTGACGGTCTCGGTCTCTGTTCTAAAACACTGACAAAGGCTCACCTTTTAATTGTACAGGTCCTGCTCTTGTTTGATTTACCAAATCCAAAAGCTCGCATTAATCCAAACTAAACTCCATCTGCCACTCCTCAGCCCAGTGTGTGACATTACTGCCACCTCACCTTCCCCGTTTAATTTTAAATTCCTTCCCCCTTTCCAGGATGCCTGCACACTCCTGCCTTGATTTTCACAAAGACCCTGAGCTTGGTTTGCCTTGTTTGGTTAGGGGGAGGAGGGACAGATTGCAGACACAGTCAGTGGGGAGGAGAGGCTGGACAGTAATCAGCGCCTGGTATCATTTCATGGTTTTAGGAAGAAGGCAGTCACACGTGAGAGTTGGGTAATACTGATCGGTTTTTTGGGGCCAGAAATTATGGCCTTTTTCCGTCTCTGGTGTTCAGTAATGAAAATCTATTCGAGCCCCTTCATTGTGCAGAGTGTGTCTGCAGGATTTCTTTCCCTAATATTGCAGACGCCAGATAATAGCGATTAAAGCTGTTCATAGTTAACTTCGATGATACAGCACGTACACTCAACAAAGTAAAAACAATGACTGTAGATGCGAGAAACCAGATTCTGGATTCGTGGTGCTGGAAGAGCACAGCAGTTCAGACAGCATCCGAGAGGCAGTAAAATCGAAGTTTCGGGCAAAAACCCTTCATCAGGAAGGGCTTTTGCCTGAAACGTCGATTTTACTGCTCCTCGGATGCTGCCTGATCTGCTGTGCTCTTCCAGCACCACGAATCACATATACTCAACATCCTAGAGTTGAGACAAATATTTTGCCTTTGTTTAACAATACAAAGTGTTTTGTGTAATTCAGTAATGGTAACCTGATTATAATAAATCCACACCGAGCTGAATGTGGGCACTAAAATATGACCCAAAATCTGGACATGGTAGTGTCGTGGGTAATGTCCCTGCCTCTGAGCCAGAGGTCTGGATTTGATTCCTGAACGTGCGTGGTGGTGTTCCAAGCTCTAGACTAGAAGTTCTGGATTCAAGTCCTGCCTGTTGTAGATGTATGTCCCAGCATGTCAGAACAGGCTGATGAACAAGCACACAGGAGAATAATGTTACAGCTTTATGGGTATTGCCGAGTGGTGCTAGTGTCCCTACCTCCGGGCACAAAGGTCTGGGTGCAAATCCCACAGAAGTGTTTCATAACACACCTGAACAAACTGATTAAAATTGATTTAGAATTGTGACCTGATGGAGAAGGAAGAGGTGTCAGTATTGCATTTCAGAATTTAGGACCAGGATGATTTGAAGCACAGCCATTCATGTTGGTTGGAGTCACATTTTGCAGCAGTAAAGGTTTATAAAATCAGAATGGTCATGGACAGGGTGAGTAGTCAGGGTTTTTCCCCAGGTTAGGGGCGTCCAAAACTAGAGGGCATTGGTTGAAATTGAGAGGTAAAAGGTTTTGACGTGTGCATGTGGAATGAGCTGCCACAGGAAGTGGTGGTGGCTGGTACAAATACAGCATGGAAAAGGCATCTGGATGCTGACAGATCTGCCGAGGTTTTCCAGCAATTTCTGTATTTGTTGAAAAATGCATTCATTTTAACACAATATTCTGAATACATTAAACATTTTATTTTTTAATGACGCTGCGACATATAAACATATCTTGACATAGACCAAGGCCACTTTCTGCTCAGGATATGGCACTGTGTATGACAGCAGCAAAGATGCACCTACGTGGAACAGGGAATGTGATGGAGACACAGTTTGGAAAATGTACAAGGAGACCTCACATGGTCCAGTTTGGGAGAGGATGACATTACTGTGTGATTCAGCTCAGAGAGGGAGAAAATGTAATCAGCCTGAGAAGGAACGGCCGATTACACTCTCTCTCCTTCATTGTTCCTCATCACAGCAATGTGTGGGAGCTAAAACAAAAAATCTGCAGTCATCGTTACCATTCCTATTTTTATAGAATCCCTACAATGTGCAAACAGGCCCTTCGGCCCAAAAGGCCCATACCAACCTTCCCAGGCTCACTCCCTTACATTTACCCCGACCGATGCATCTAACCTAGAAACCCCTGAACACTACAGACAAATTATCATGACCAATCCATCTAACCAGCACAACTTTGGACTGTGGAAGGAAACTGGAGCAACCATTAGAAGGGGAGAATATGCAACCCGAGTCTGGAATTGAACGCAAGTCCCTGGTGCTGTGAGGCAGCGGTGCTAACCACTGAGACACTGTGATACCCTTGGGCAATCCCTGGCCAGAATTCTTTGGAATCTCTTCACTGCCTAATGCAAAGGGAATTCAGCCAAATCCAACTGTTCCAGGATGAAATCCCATTGCTAGCAGCTTGTGTGAGTAGAATATCTTCAGAAGCAGAATAACATTTTGAACAATCTCTCAATTTTTCCTTTTGTCATGAGTTACAAGAATATATGGACAAAATGCGTTCAACTTGAACTTGCAGAGATTGTGTGTGTGTGTGTGTGTGTTTAGGAAGGGAAATGTCGATTCTGTATTTGCAATATCCAAACAGTTTGCCATTCTTCTTTCCACCATAGTTTGAGTAATATTGCTCTGGATCATAAACGTGCTATTTTAGCAGATTAAAGAAACTAGCCTGTCTTGGTTGCTAAAACTGACACTGACCCGGTCTGAGACCGATATCATCGGCCATATCACAAACCTGGTTACATTTGACATGTGTTGTGAGCAGTGGAGCATTGGGAATGGAAAAGGAAGCAGTGACCCCAAAAGTCGGGGAACTATAGACTGGTGAGCCTGATGTCAGTGGTGGGTAAGTTGTTGGAGGGGATTCTGAGGGACAGGATTTACATACATGCTTATGCCCGAAACGTCGATTCTCCTGCTCCTTGGATGCTGCCTGACCTGCTGTGTTTTTCCAGCAACACATTTTTCAGCTCATGCATTTGGGAAGGCAAGGACTGATCGGGGTAGTCAACGTGGCTTTCTGCATGGGAAATCATGTCTCATTAATTTGATTGAGTTTTATGAAGAGGTGTCAAAGAAGATTGATGAAGGCAGTTTGGTAGAAATTGTCTACATGGACCTCAGTAAGGTGTTCACAACATTCCGATTGGTAGGCAGATGAGTAAGGTTCGGTCACACGAGATACAGAGGAAGCTCATCACAATTGGCTTGAATGAAGAGGGGTATTTTTCAGACTGGAGGTTTGTGAGCAGTCGTGTGCTGTAAGAATCAGTACTGACTTCACTGCATTTCATCATTTATGTCAAGGATTTAGATGCGAGTATAGGGGCCATAGTTAGTTAGGTTACAGATTACATCAGAAAGGTGGTGTAGTAGATTGTCTCAGAGTACAACGAGACCACAATTAGATGGGACAAAGGCACAAGGAGTGACGATATAGATAAATTTAGATAAATACGAAGTTTTGCATTTTGGGAAGGCAAATCAGGGCAGAAATTATACACTTAATTGTAAGGTCCTGGGGCGTGTTGTTAATCAAAGGGTCATAGGGCTGTAGGCACATAGTTCCTTGAAAGTGGAGTCGCAGGGAGACAGAGTGGTGCAGAACAAATTTGGCACATTTGTCTTAATCAGTCAGAGCATTGATTATAGGAGGTGTGGTTGCATGTTGCATCTGAACAGGAAGTTGGTGAGGCCACATTAAGAATACTGCATGCAACTCGGTTTGAGCTTCAGGGAGAGGTGGATTAGGTTGAGGTGTTTCCCCCTGGAGTGTCAGAGGTCGAAGGGTGACTTTATAGAGGTTGATAGAATCATCAGAGGCATGGATATTCTGAACAGCCATGTTCTGCTACCCAGGAGAGGGGAGTCCAGAACAAGAGGGCATAGGTTGAAGGGGAAAGGGCAAATAATTTAGAATGGACCTGAAGGTAAATGTTTCACACAGAGAGTAGTGCGTGTACTGAAAGTGCTGTCAGAGGAAGTGGTGAAGGTGGCTAAAATCGCACATTTAAAATGTATCTGAAAGAGGAGGGATATTGGCCAAATGCTGGCAAATGGGACTAGGTCAGATTTGATATCTGATCAGAGTGAACAGATTGGACTAACAGGTCTGTTTCCATTCTGTATGACTGTCAGATTCTATAAGAGGGATGGCGAAATATTCTGAAAGGACCTTTCAAGTGGGAATTCTCTTCACTGGAAGTTTATCGTGCCTCTATGTTCACATGGATTGAAAGCTGTTTAGTTATATATTTGACAGGAAGTGAGTCACGGGTAATAGTATACAGACAGGAAAGTGGGGCTGAGTCCACAGTCTTAGTGCCTGGTGAAGAAGGCTCAAAGTATCTAATGTCCCACTCCTGCTTCTCAGTCCCATGTTTCTGTATTCCATCCAGCCCCACACACCTGCTAGAAAGGAGAGGTTGGAGGCCAGTTACTCCTACAATCTGTTGCACAGAAACAGAGGAGAAAATTCAGCCTCTCAAGACTGTCACACACGCTTTGAAGTGATTTGGGAAATGCAATTGGAAAATCCAGGCACAGGTATGAAAGTGTCCCCTCATCTCTGTTTACAGAGCTTCCCCTATCTGCAACTTGTGCTACATTTGTTGGTCATGTTTAGACCCAGATACACAGAGAATACAGCCCCCATACCTCACCCAGAGATGGCTCACAAAATCCTCTGGTCTCCCTGCCTGCAACATTCCATAACAGACATTCATGAAAATAACACCCACTAACTTTCCAAGAACAGAATGTGAGAACATCAGACACGAGAACAGGTCATTCACTCCCCAAACCTGCCTTGCCCTTCACTAAGATCGTGACTGATCTGCTCTTGGACTCAAATCATCTTTCAAACCCAATTCCTCATAGCCCACACCTCTCTGTCAGGTCAATATCCATCTACCTCCTCTTCAAATACTTTCAGAAATCTTGCTCCCCGAACACTCTTGAGAAGGGATATCCTGACATTCAATCCCACCTGTTTGAAGAAAACACTTGCTGCTCCAATACCATGGCTTATTGATATGAACAAAAGAGGTTGAGACAAGGGATCAGGTAAAAGTGACAGACCCTGATATCAAGGCAATGGTTGACTTCTGTTGACATCAAGGAGCTTAACAAAACTGAACTTAATGGGAATCGGAGTAAACTCTCCAGTGTTTGGAGTCAAACGTGGCACAAAGGAAGATGTTCATCCTCTCAGTCCTGGGTCACCTCTGTGCGAGATCCTCAGCGTAGTTTCCTCTTCACAAACAGCTTCAGCTGCTTCATCAATGGCTCCCCTCCCCACCCTCCCCACCATAAGATCAGAAGTGGGGATGGTCGCTGAAGATTCCACAATGTTCAGAACATTTTGTCTCCCATCAGCTCCTGAACTAGTCTGTGTCCGTGTGCAGCAAGACCCAGTCTCCATTGAGACTTGTGCTGTTAAAGTGTCGGTAACATTCATCTACCAGCACTGCCTGACACTGCACATTGCCACAATAAAACAAGAGTTCATTCAGTACCTCACGCTGGTTTCACAGGAATATGAGGAAGCCATTCAGCCCATTGACACGACTGGAGAAGAACAGGGACAGCCCATTCAGTGCCTCCAGTCTATTACTCAGGAAGAGAGGGAGTCTAGTGTGATGGACTACACCAGAGCCCCTCGAAAATATTTGAAGCGGTAGCCTAGACTCTGCTTTTTTTTTATTTTAAAGGAAATGTGAAGTGTCTGTCCCAGATGCAATGTGACAGGTCAAACTACTCGGTGTGAAGCTAAACACCATTTATTGAAACTCGAAAGATAAAATGAAAGCAAAGAAAGAGGAATTTAGAAAAACGTAATTCTATTAGACAAGTTAACAGAATAACAAATCTATGAACTATGACTAATGAATTGTTCCAATATAGGAAAATCCCATAAACACAGCCCCTGGCAGAAAGGGAAATTCAGACACAGATTGTCGCAGACATTTCTCTAATCCAGGAATTAAAAACAGCACCAAGAGAAAATTCAGAGAGTAGCACCCAGGAGATAGTCACTGAAGCTTCCAACTCTGTGGAGACCCCAACAGTTTCTGATACTACTGAGAAACCAAAACCCAGAGATCGTAACCTGTGAGAGCTGGCCACACCCATTTAGGCTGCATTAAAATAAATCCAAGGCCTCCCTAGCTGTTTACTCAGTGGTCTTAACTAACCAGTTTGGTAACGATCATTCAATCTCTCTCTGAAAAGAAACCAGGACAAAATAACCTCTCAAAGCCTGCAGCATCATCACATTTGTCAGTACATTGAGCTGTCAAACAGGAACCAGGGATAACCCAATCAGGCCCTTGGTCCTGTCCAATCGGAAGAGGAAGAAGCCATTCAGACCCTTGAGTGTCTTACACAGGAATAGGAGGAGGCCATTCAGCCCCTAAAGTCACTTCCACAGGAACAGGATGAGGCCATTCAGCTCCTTCAGTCTCTTACACAGGAACAGAAGGAGGCCATTCAGCCCCTAAAGTCACTTATACAGGAACAGGAGGAGGCCAATCAGCCCCTTGAGTCACTTACACAGGAACAGTACGAGGCTATTCCCCACTCAAAGCACTTCCAAAGGTACAGAATTAGGTAATTGATGCTGATTCCTGATGAAAGGCTTATGCCCAAAACGTGGATTCTCCTGCTCCTCGGAGCTGCCTGACCATCTGTGCTTTTCCAGCAATCTACTCTCTACTACAATCTCCAGCATCGGCAGTCCTCACTGTCTCCAGATTGATGCTCTAAGATGATGAACGAGTGGGGCAGAGGCTGCACAGACAGGCTGTTCCACGTTGTTTCTCCTGGCTCCGTTGCTCATGATAAACACGTGGGACTTTAACGTGGTTTTCTAGTATTGAGGAGGGAAGCCATATATCTTGTGTGAAGTCTCAAGAGGGCACCTTCCATCTCTGAGAAGCCAGCCTGGTGTTCTCTATGTAGGGCGGAAGCTGGTGGGAATGGCTACCTGTTTCCGATGGAAGGTATTGTGGCTGCTGTTGGGGATTGTGAGCAACCTGACGTTCAGTACAGGGTTCACACGCCGACTGCACAATAACATGGGGAGAGTTAATTTAGGCATATAAACTATTAGGAAAGTCATGTTATACTGATGAATGGACTCTCTAAGTTCACATAATGCTGATCTTGCTCATGTTGATCTTGTCGATTGCTTGTCTTGTGCAGTATAACCTGTATGCCTTACTCTGTCCAAGTCTATTTCCACCCTATGATCTGTCTGGCCATGCTTACTATGATCTGCCTCCTCTGCTCATAAATAAAGTGTTTCCCTGTACTGAGGTACACGTGACAATAAATCAGATCAATCAATCCTGAGTAAAGTATGGAATTTCTCACCCTATCAATGTGTCTTTTGGAAATACACCTGCTACACCTCATGTTTCAGCACCACCATTTCTTCGTATTTCACAGCTCTGCAGATTAAACTCTCAGGTTCGTCACTCTACCCTCATGATACCGCCGTCTGCATCTGTGGGAAGGATATCATTCCTTACAAAGAAGATCAAATCTGTACAGAGTGCCCCAAATGCTCTCTCAGCAAGGCTCTACAACAGCAGGATGATGGCTTTACTTATGTACTCGAATCATCTTACAATGAAGGACAGCATACCATTGACTGCACCCATTACTTACACAGGGTTTGATTCGGAGCGGTCAGCATAGACTTGTGAGTGGGAGATCATGCTTCTCAAATTTGTTAGAGTTCTTTGATGAAGTGACCAGGAAGGTTGACGAGGACAGAGCAGTACACGTAGTATCTATGGATTTCGGTAAGATTTTTGATAACGTTCCACATGGCAGGCTGCTCTGGAAGATTACATTACGTGGAATGCTGGGGGAACTGGCCAATTAGATACACAGTTGGGTTGATGGTCGGAAGCAGAGTGTTTCGTGGAAGGATGATGGTCAGACTGAAGGCTGTGTCCATTGCTGTTTGTTATCTATGATTTGGTTGAGAATATGCAAGGCATGATTAGTAAGTTTGCAAATGATACTAAAATAAGTGGTGGCATGATCAGTGAGGAGGTTTATCAGACATTGCAGCAGGACCTTAATCAGGTGGGGAAGTGGGCCGAGAAATGGCAAATGGAATTTAATATAGATGTGTGAGGTCTTGCATTTTGGAAACTCAAATCAAGGTAGGAGTTTCACGGTGAAGGGGAGGGTCTTAAGAGGTACAGGGTCAGAGAGACCTTGGTTTTCACAGGCACAGTTCTCTCATAGTAGAGTCACAGTTTGACAGGGCAGTTAAGAAGGCTTTTGGCACATTGGCCTTCATTAGGCAGGACATTGAATATAGAAGTTGGGAATTTATGTTGCAGTTACACAGGACTTCGGTAAGGCCGCACTTGGAGTATTGTATTCACTTTTTGTAACCTTGTTATCGGGAGGATGTTATTAAATTCGAAAGAGTGCAGAAGAAATTTACAAAGACGTTGCCAAGACCAAATGGTCTGAGTTATAGGGAGAGGTTGGACAAGCTCGGACCTTTTCTTTAGAGTGTAAGAGACTGAGGGAGTCCTTATAGAGCTGTATAAAATCATGTGGGTATGGATAGGGTTAATGCTCTCAGTATTTTTCCAAGGTGTACAGAATCGAGGATGAGAGGGGATCAGTTTTAGGTTAGAGGGGAAGGAATAAAAGGGAACCTGAGTGGCCACTTCTTTACACAGAGGGCTGGTACATGGATGAGCTGCCAGCAGATGTGGTTGGTGGTGGGGCGGGGGGGGGGGGGTGTACATTAACAACATTTCAATGCATTTGGAAAATATGTCGATAGGAAAGGACTGGAAGGATATGGGCCAACTGCAGGGAAATGGGGCTAACGTGGATGGACATTTACAAGGTGGACTCGAACCCCTCTGTTAATTAAAACCAAACACCCAGAAAAGCTCGCCTCACCCCTCGTAATCTCTTAAAATATGAGCGAGCCCGGGTGTCCTTGGAGAAGGAGCATGCGGTGTACACCAACACCCTGGAGTTGTGACCGGCCAGTCGAGTGTTTCCTTCCCTTTGGAGCCTGGAGCATTTTGTGACTGTGACTGTGACTGTGAACTCTCCCTGTTGCTAAAAAAATATGTGCGACACAGATCTCCTATATTCCACTATTTAAACAAAAATTATCAAGTTAGTTTCTTAACTTTAATAGTGAACACTAAACAACAACTATTCACAAATACAAGCCCCTCTTTTCTTAGCTACTTACTATCTGACCCCAACTCTGTAAAAATATGCTGTTCCAACAACCCACATATGAAACATTAAAATCTCAAGACCATACAGTCTCTATCTTCCCCACTGTATTCATTCTTCCAGCTGCTGATCTCCCTGGGTCTTATTTTTTATTGCACGTAGGTTTACATGAACATGTGTCTTTGATAGAGAGTGTTTGAGATGGCCAGTTAGCACTGCTGCTCTACAGCAGTTACTCTGCTGTTGGATGGCAGTAGCTCTCCCTCCAGTGTTCAAAATGCTGGTTTGTATACTCCCAATGATACAGTAATTCTCATAATTTGGTTGCTTACCAGGTGTCCAAACAGTAATATTCAAATTCTTTTGGCTTCTGGTATCTTGAGCGTTATTTAAACTCTTTGGTTGCATTTGAATTGCTGTCAAAACAGCAACCAAAACTCAGGTATCCATTTCTCAGCTAATGGTGACATGTCGAACAGTTTGGCCGTCAGCTGGCATCTGTGGCATTAATTTCTATTTGGCAAAAATCGTTCTGTTTTAATGTACCCTACATGTTTTTGGCTTCATAACATCTTCCCGCTTCAGAAAATAAAATGAACCAGCAGAATGAAAAGATGGTTACATTTCTTTTCCTCTAATTCGTAATCCCAATTTTATGAATTGCAAAAGTATTAATCTCAGTTATATCATTCATATTAATTCTGCACACCATTATAACACTGGAATAAGGTAAATCGTATCGATACTTTTTCCTTTAAATCCGTGAAAACCCATCTGCTATCACATTGTAGGAGGCACAGCATGTACAATTTGTAAGTTTAAAGTCGGTGTGATAAGCTTCCAATCAAATTGTCTCATGTTCTGCTGTTTAACTATTCCAAAAAATGTGAGAGATTTGTCATTGTCCACAACCATCTCCGACAATTTGTTTGTCATATACACATTAAAATATTGTCAGGCCAGTGTGAAACTTAATCATTCTTGTTCAATAATGGAGATTTTGTATTTTTTTTCTGGTGGATATTGAGTTTTTTCGACAAGTAGACAAATAGTTATTCAATTCTATCATCCTCTTTCTGTATCAATACATCTCTGACCCCTATATCCCGAGCATCAAACACAATTTTCAAAGGGTTTCAAAATATTTGGTGTAGCTAAACCTGGTGCGGTGATTAATCCTGCTTTAAAATTCTCAAATGCCTCCTGGCATTGTACTGTCCACCACAATTCTGTGTTCTTCTTTAATAAATCCATCAGTGGTGCCAATACGCTGCTGAAGTTTGGGACAAACTTCTGGTAGAATCCACTCAATTCCAAAAATCGAAGCACCTCTTTCTTCGAGGATGGTCGTGGAAATTCCTCAAAGCCCTTCGTCTTTGTGTTCCATGGGGTCAACCTTCCATGTCCAATGTAGTGTCCCAAGAACGTCCCCTCTGCCTTCGCGAATTCTGTTTTCTTTAAGGTCATTACCAAGTTTGCTTCTTGTAATCGTTCAACATGGTCAGCTAACTGTAACATGTGAGCTTTCAATCACTTGCTAAAGATCACTACATCATACAGATAAACTGCACAATTTGTTCATTTGGCCACAGCTTTGTTCCTGAGTCTTAAATGTGGCTGCTGCATTATTCATCCATATAAAATACTCGATAAAGTTTCTTGTCATCTTCAGCATCTTTACTAGATAGCTTAACTGACTCCACATTTTTTTTATTTGAACGGGGCCACTAAACTTGGCTTTGAAAGGATTTCTTACCACTGGTGGCATTGCTAATACGTCATCCCCACGGGAAACCTTCAAAGTTTCAGAGTTTTTACCTGCCACCTGCTTCACTCTATGCTGTGCTCTTCAGATACTATTTAGCAAACTCACCTACTCCATCTACTTTCTCCTTCACCGTACACATAGAATCCAGTGTGAGATTTCTGACTTCGGTCCTGTCAATTTATATTTAATTAATTTCAAAGGACCTCTCACTTCACAAATGAATATTAACTCAGAGGAAGTCAACTGAGTAGATTTATTTGGGGTATCTCTAATGGAAAACAATATAATTGGACACCTTTATTCCAATCATTCGGGTAATCATAACAGTACGCTATTAACATGGTCCTCAGTGTCTGATGCTAACTTTCCAAGGCTCCCTGGGATTCAGGATCCGACGCACTTGATTTAAACTGCTGCATGCTGAACCTATCCATGACTTCCTTAAACAGCTGAGCAGTAAAATGAGATCCTTGGTCTGACTGAATCTTACTGCCTAGCCCACAGCGAGTAAAGAAAGCTATTCACCCCTCCACCTCCTTTTTTATCTTAACATTCCGTAATAGAATTGCCTCTGGAATCTGGTAGACATATTCACTATTGTCAGCAAATATAGTTTTCCATTTCTATTTTAGGAAGGGGAGCTACACAATTAAACATAACCCACGTGAAATGTTCTTCGAATGCAGTAATTTGCGAGAAAGGTGCTGGTTTTATTACTGCCTGTTACTTACATACCATTTGCTTTTATATCATGTACAAAAAAACCACGTCCTTGTGCATTCCAGGCCACTAGAAATGCTTCTGTACCTTAGCTTGAGTCTTCTGTACACCGAGGTGTCCGCTTGTTTATGTGCTAGCCATAACACATATGCTACAGGTAACACAATGTGGTGCACTTCGGCCCATTTCCCTTCTGCACTGACCTATTGGGTTCTCCATTTTAATTTTAGGATTCTATCCTTAAGTTAGTAACATTCGACAATATATTCTGATTCCTTTTCTGTGTGTGTGCATGTGTATGTGTGTGTCTATATGTGTTGTAAGTCCATTAGCCTTTGAGGACTAAAGACCTCTGCCTGATCCTCTGCAAGTTCAGATTTTTTCTGCACCGTTACATCAAACAGGGAGTCAGTTCACGAAGCATCAACTCATTGGTCTTTTTCTTTCGTTTTTCCTTCCTGCTGTAACTTATGACGGTGAAACTTGGGGCATCACGGTGGCACAGTGGCACAGTGGCTAGCACTGCTGCTTCACAGCGCCAGAGACCCAGGTTCAGTTCCTGCCTCAGGCGACTGACTGACTGACTGACTGACTGACTGTGTGGAATTTGCACGTTCTCCCCGTGTCTGCGTGGGTTTCCTCCGAGTGCTCCAGTTTCCTCCCACAGTCCAAAGATGTGCAGGTCAGGTAAGTTGTCCACGATAAATTGCCCGTACTGTTAGGCAAGGGGTAAATGTAGGAGTATGGGTGGGTTGCGCTTCGGCGGGGCGGTGTGGACTTGTTGGGCCGAAGGGCCGAAGATTACTGTAAGTAATCTAATCTGATGATAGTGGGATCTTGTTACTACACACTCTGGAAAAATTCCTCGGTATTTTTCTTTTAACATCTCAATTCACTAGTCTTCTGTTGACTTCTCCACCACAAGGGGTGCCTATCCCACCTCGCCTCCTGCGAAATCGTTCCCAAGACCAAACTGTATTCCTGGAAATGACACTCTGTTATTCACTGTCACTGTTACTTACCCAACCTTGATTTGGCACTGCATCCTGATGTTACACAAGGGAATGCTTAATTTCTGTCAACATTCTACAAATTAACACGCTCTTGATTAACATGCCAGAAAGAGTGAAAATACTTTCATCTCTTACTATTAGAGGGTGAGAGAAAGTGAGGGCTGCAGATGCTGGAGATGAGAGGTGAAAAGTGTGGGGCGAGGAAAGCATAGCCAACCAGGCAGCATCCGAGGGGCAGGGGCGTTGACTTTTCAGGCATAAATCCTTCATTAGGAAAGTGGGGGGCAAGGGAGGGGTGAGGAGGTTGAGAAATAAATGGGAGGGTGGGGATGGAGCTGGGTGGAAGGGAGCTTGGAAGGCGATAGGTCGATGCAGGTGAGCTGTAATGGTGAGAGGTCAGAGAGGAGGGTGATAGGACACCTATTGGTGGTAGGACAGCTGGGTGCCTCAAACTGTACAGCATCAACGTTGACTTCACCAAATTCCAAATCTCCCCTCCACCAACCTCTCCCAGATTCAACCGTTCAACCTAGCACTGCCCTCTTGAACGGCCCTAACTGGCCATCTTCCTTCCCACCTAATTGACTCCATGCTCCTTTCCAACATATCACTATCACTCCCACCTATATCTTCTTATTGCCTTCCCAGTGACCCTTCCACCAGCCCAACTACTACCCTCGTATTTATCTTTCAGCCCCCTTGTCCCCCCACCACATTCCTGACGATGGGTTTCTGCCTGATATTCGATTGTCCTGCTGTCTGGATGCTGCCTGATCTGTTTTGCTTTTCCGGAGCCTCACTTCTCATCTATTAGAGACTGAGCAGATCCCATATCTCACAAAATTACAACTTCTTGTCCTTCTCCCCCTGTTCTTTCTGAGTAAACTTTATCCACAGAGGCGAATTCTTTCAGAGATCAGGTACCGACTCCATACCCAGACCTTGCCTCGGCTGTGCACTCTCCTGCAGCTCCTCGGCTCTACTTGGAGTCTCCTTTACCAGTTTCACTAATGCCACTGGGATTAGCCTCTTCTACCACATCTTTCCCCAAAGTGCCTACATTCAACGCCCATCCCAGTGTGTCCCAGCTTACTGCAGGGAAACCACCTTTTCCCAGTGCCCTTCTTAAACCATCGGCACTGTCATTTTATGTGTTCCACTCCCTTATACTGAGAACACCTGAGGCCTTTCACCACCTTTCAACCCCCTTGGGCTTCTTTCTTCACCTGTGGGAAAGTATTGTGCGCTACTGTTTGCTTTGTAATGTGTGATCTTCCCTTCTCCCAATTTCTATCCCTCACAACGTGAAAATCCTGCCAGAAGCTAAATATCAACTCATGCACCAGTGCATATTTACCTGCCATTTCTGCTGCACTTCTCACTTCTTGAACTTTCGGTACATTCACATGAATTCTTACTATCTCTGGAATTGAGTCTTTTAACTTCTCCAGCAAATTTATCTCCCTCAAGCCTCACAGATCTTATCCATTTTTAAGGCCAGCATCCAACTGTCAAAATGACTGTGGTTAATTCTTTCAAACTCAATATATGTCTGACCTGGTTCCGTCTCTATTTTTCTGAACTTCTCTCTTTATGTTTCTAGTACCAATTCATAACCAATCAAAATAGCCAATTTGACATCTTGATAATCTCTTGACACCACATCTGACAGCGCTGCACATATCTTACCAGCTGTGCCCACCAGCTTAGTCTGAACTAGCATTACCCACAAGTTCATTGGACACGTCATCTGCCTTGCCATGTTTTCAAATGAAATTAAAAAAGTTTTGACATTTTTCTCACCGAAATATGGCAAGTTATTAGCATAGTTTTATACATCCCTATGTTCTACCTTTATCTCCATCCTGTTAATTTAACTTCCTTGTCGAATTCCGAACTTCTGAATTTCAAATCCTCTCGTTCTTTCTTTTTTCTCTCTTTCTCTTTCTTTTCTCTCTGTTTCCTTTCCTTTATTTATCTTCTATCTCCAGTTGCCACATTTGCAATTTAAGGTTTTACTAACTCGACTGCAGATACATCAAAGTGCTTGACCAACTCCATTAAAATTTCAGCTTCCCTTTTCTCCCTGGTTAAACCCAATTCCAACCTATTTGCTAATTCTAAAAAATGTCCACCTTCTGTCCTTCTAACTTCCTTTGAAAATTTGGGAACCTCTTCAGTAATGTGAACAGCCATTTCCCTCACTTTTCATTTAACCAACCACAAGTAACAAAATTAAACGAATTTTCCCACTGGTTTTATTTGAAGATCAAAATCACTAATTGCAATGAGTTGGAATTTGCTGGGACCTTTTGTACCCTAAATCTGTTCATGTTTGTCCAAATCCCAAACGGCAAGGCCCCAAACTGTTATGACATCAATGTCGAACCCCTCTGTTAATTAAAATCACACACCCAGAAGAACTCACCTCACATCATAGTCTGTTAAAACGCGAGCGACAGAGAACTCCTAAATTCCACTAATAAACAAAAAATAACAATTTATATGTGTGCAAGTTAGCTCACTGAGATTGAAGGTTTGTTTTCAGAAGTTTCGTCACCATGACTAGGTGACATCATCAGTGAGAGACTCTGCTGAAGCTCTGGTGGTATGTCCTGCCTCTATATTTATAGGTCTTGGTTTCTTAAGATGGGTGATGTCATTTCCGGTGATTTTAACAATACAATGTAGATAGGATCTAAATTGATGCTTTTATTGATGGACTTCTGGTTAGAACGCCATTCCTCCAAGAAGGTACTTGCGTGTCTTAGTATGTGTGTGTGCTTTGTCCCAGTCAATGTAGTGCCTTTCTTTGTCAGTATGTATGGAACATAGTGATAGTGCGTCATGTATTTTGGTGGCCAGTTGGTGTTCATGTATCCACGTAACACAACAACAGGACAGTTTCAATGGTGGGAAATTGATTTTATATACACTGTTTAATTAATGTACGCGTGCAGATAAGTAGCATTTTTCATATGTGCACAACACATTGTAAATGAACAACAGAGACACATTTTCCGTAAAAATAAACATATGATGCATAAAATTGATAAAACATTAAACATGATTTGATCCTCTCAACGTTCCCTCCTTTTCAGGCATTCCTAACTCTAATCTCTCATTCTTACCAGGATGTGTGCTCCACATTCTTGATTCTAGTGTCCCAATTTATTTAAATTAATCCCCTTTTTACCGGGACTTCAATATATTGGCCTGTTGGGTTCTTTCCAAAGTTAGTGTCTGTCATATTATTGGAGATAAATATTCTGGCATCAGGCTCAGCATTTGAACGTATTACTTTGTTGCACGCGCACTGCACAAAGGACCACAGCACACAGGCATTGCCAAAACATTGGGGAATATTCATCTACTTCTTTCGATAATGTAGTTTTCTCATTTTCCACATCTCCATATCTATATCCTCTCTCTCGTTCTCCCTTTGTATTAAGTTAAGAAATCCACCAATTATTCTTCGTGTCCTATCTCTCAAAACTCCTTCTTTCAGTTTATATCTAATACTCTCTTCAAGATGTAATGTGGTTATAATTAAGCAATGTAACTACCAAGACATGCGGGAGGAGCTGGCCAGAGTTAATTGGAAGGGGAACTGAGCAGGAAAGACCATGGAGCAGCAATGGGATGAGGTTCTGGGGATAATTCGGAAGATAATACCAGAAATGCAACCCCAAGAAGATGAAACATACTCATGGGAGAACAAGGCAGCCATGAATGATAAGGCATCAAACCAAAAGAGAAAACATGCAATGTGGTGAAGATGATTGGGAATCCAGAGAATTCATTGGCTCTGAAACTACATAAGGCTGGCATTACTGACACTACAGAGCTCTTAATCATAGTCAGGGAAAGGAACAGAGGAAACACATTCACTTTAAACACAGAAGATGGTATTTCTTAAGGAAAAAGATTCAGGTGAATTAAGATCAGTTAAATTCTTTTGCGGAATGGGTCAGATTGGAAGCAAGACCCGGGGAGACAGATCCTCAGCAGAATGAGAGTATGAAAATGGAAGTATTTCCACATCAGAAACCAGGTTAGGCCACTGAGTGCAGGGCTGATGGGTGAATGGGTCTCAGTGAGAATTGGGGAACAGACAGCAGAATTGCATTGCAGATATTGCAGCTCGAAACTGCGTATTCATGTAGTACTGTAGACCACAGCAGCAGGAGAAGCAGACCTGCATTCAACCACAACCTGTAACTTTTTGCCAGGTTAATACCTCAGTCTGTCATTACCATCAACACCATGGTAATGGAAAATAAGGCTCAGTGACGAGTGTGGGTGAACATGTCAGAGTCAGAATCACATGAACTTTAACCTGATGCTAACTCATTAAAGCTACCAGACTTGGCCAACAGATCTGAACGAAGCCCTGCAGTTCTGCCACAGTTAGTTATAAATGATGATGGACGATTAAACAAATGACTGGAGGAGTGGGCTCCACACACATCGCCATACTAAATAATGGAACAGACCTGTACATCAGTGTAAAAGAGAAGGATGTTTTATCTTTTATCTGGCACCATCTGGTGCCAGAAATGTTGAGTCGATGATGCACCTCACCCATATCATGATGCCCACAAAATCACAGATGCCAGTCTTCAACCAATTTGATTCTCTGCATGTGCCATGGAGAACAGCTGAACACAGTAGATACGACAAAGGCAATGGACCCTGACCCCATTCCTGCAATAGGACTGAAGACTTGTGCTGCACAACAAACCATGTCCCTGTTTCATTTCAGCTCCAACTCTGATATCTCCCTGGCAATACCGAAAATTACTAAGGTAAGTTACGTCCCCAAAGACGGGAATAATTACAATCTGACCAATTACCACCCCCTCAGTCCCACACGACAGTCAAATTGGTGTGAGTTCTTTTTGACAGAGCTGTCAAGCAGCACAGAAATAACCTGCTCAGTGTGGTTTCCGATAGGTCCCCATGTGGAGATGGTGCTGTTGTGGAAATGTCACTGGAATACTAATCCAGACCAGGCTAATGATCTGGCAGCGGGTGGAAGTTAAAGACAATTATTAAAATATCGAGATCTAAAATCTGGGATCAGTAACAGTGACCTTGAAGCCAATATCGATTATAAACAGAATTTCTTTCTCCAATGTACTTTTAGGAAGTGAATCTCCCATGATTTCCTGGGCTGGCCTAAAAGTGACTCCAAAGACCCTGACATGTGATAAACATTTCAATGGTCTCTGAAATGGCCAATCAAGACACTCATTTGTATCAAACTACTCCGAGGTCTGAAAGGATGAAACCGGACAGAACACCTGGCCTCAGCATCAGTGTCGGAAAAGGGAATGGGAACACAATCCTCTCGACCCTGCAGAAACCTCCTTCCTAACATCTGAGGGCTTTTGACAACATTGACAGAGCTTTCCCACAGACTGCACAGAAACAGTGGGAAAGGACTAGGTCATACAACACAGTGAGCCTTCCCATTCTAGTTCAAGGAAAAACTCTCCTCAATGCACTTACCCCACACGATATACATGTCCGTTAATGTGAGTAACCTTGGGAAGCTATAAAATAGGTGGTGCAGTAGTACGTTTGGTCCATCGAGTTTGCTAACCAATTCAACGTAATAATGCTTGGCCCTTCATTTCCACACCGTACTCCTGCTCTCCCACCATCCCTTTACTGTCTCGAAATCCTTATTTATAATCAGTGTCTCGGTTTCCAGGTGCGAGCGAATTCCCAGGTTCACTGGTCTGTGAGTGCAGACATTTATTCTCATCTCAATGCAGAGTTACCTGCCTGTACCTAATACTGTGGCCCCTGGTTTTAGATGTCCCAACCAGGGAAATTATCATCCCTGCTTCCAATCTGTCTCACCCTGTCAGATTTTTGTTTATTTCATTGACATCCCCATTCATTTTCCTAAACCCCTTGGAATACAGGCCCAGTCTCCCCAATCTCTGCTCCCACAACAAGCCTGTCATCCCAGAGATCAGTCTGGTCATCCTTCACTGCTCTCCATCAATGTCAGGGTTGTCCTTTATTAGGTACGGAGATCAAAACTGCACATAATGCTGCACAATATTTGAGATGATGTCTCACCAAGGCCATACTCAGCTGCAGTAAGACACCCTTTCTCCTGGACTCAAATCCTCCTGAAATGAAGGTCAGCACACCATTTATTTTCTTAACTGCTTTTTGTCCTGCAATATTGGTGTTTTTTTTACATCCTCCTCACCCACACACAATCCCACATCCGTTAGTGCTGTCAGCAGGCTGGGATATAGTGTATCTGATTCCAGCGACCAAATGTTTAAAGGGCATTGTGAACAGCTGGGCCCCAAGCACCGATCCCTGCGACACGTCAGCAACCCTCCTCTGTTAATTTCTATTTATTTATTTCGTGAATCTGGGTGTCACTGGCTGGGCCAGCATTTATTTCCTGTCCCTAGTTGCCCTTGAGAAGGTGGTGATGAGCTGCCTTGTTGAACTGCTGCAGTCCACATGCAGTGGTTGACCTCCAGTGCCATTAGGGAGGGAATCCCAGGATTCTGACCCAGTGACTGTGAAGGAGCAGTGATATATTTCCAAGTCAGGATGGTGAATGGCTTAGAGGGAACCTGAAGATGATGGTATTCCCATACATCTGCAGCCCTTGTCCTTCTAGATAGACGTGGTAGTGAGTTGGGAAGATGGTCTCTGAGGATCTTTGGTGAATCATTTCATTGCAGCATGTAGATAGGAAAACACTGCTGCTGCTGCTGCTGAGCCTTGATGATGGAGCATTGTGGATGAAGGGACAGTCAAACTGGCTGCTTTGTCCTGAATGGTATCAAGCTTCTTGTGTGTTGTTGCGGCTGCACTCATCCAGGCAAATTGGGAGTCTTCGACCACACTTCTGACTTATGCATAGTAGATGATGGACAGACATTTGGAAGTCAGGGTGTGAGTTACTCGCCGCAGTATTCCTAGCTTCGGACCTGCTCTTATAGTTACTGTGTTTATGTGGCGAGACCAGTGAGTTTCTGAGAAATGATTACCCACCAGGACTTTGATAGTGGGAGATCCAGGGATAGTAACACCATTGAATGACAAGGGCAGGTTAGATTGTATTTTATTGGTGATGGTCACGGTCTGGCATTTGTGGCCTGAATATTACTTGCCACTTGTTAGCCTGGATACTGTCCAGAACTTGTCGCATTTGAACATAGACTGTTTCAGTATCTGAGGCGCCACAAATGTTGTAGAACATTGTACAATCATTGGTGAACATCCCCATTGCTGACCTTGAAATGGAGGGAAGGTCATTGATGAAGCAGCCCTGAAGAAGTTTTCAGCCAATTCTCGAGGGACTCCTACAGACTTGGAGCTGAGTTGACTGACCTTCATCAATCATGACCATCTTCCTACGTGTGAGGTATGATTCTAACCATCGGGGAGTTTGCCTCTAATACCCATTGATTGTAGTTTTGCTAATGCCCCTTAATGCCACACTTGGTCGAAGGCAGCCTCGTTTTAAAGGGCTGTCGCTCTCACCTCACCTCTGGAATTCAGCTCTTTTGTACATGTTTGAACCACAGTAATGAGGTCAGAAGCTGAGTGGCCCTTGTGGAGCCCTAACTAGGCGTCATTGACCAGGGTATTGCTGAGCACGTGCTGCTTAAAAGCACTGAGACTTTCCACCACTTTACTGATGATCGAGAGTAAACTGACAGAGTGGGAATACCATCATCTTTAGGTTCCCCTCTAAGCCATTCACCATCCTGACTTGGAAATACATTTGCTTTTTTATAAACAGGAGATACTTAGGATAATTTTCCACATAATCGGGGATAGCCATTGTTGTAACTGTATTGAAACAATTTGACTTCGGGAGTGATAAGTTATGGAGCACAAGTTTTCAGTACTATTGCCAGAATGTTGTCAGAGCATGGACTCTTTGGAGTATCCAGTATCTCCAATCGTTTCTGGATATCGTGTGGACTGAACCAAATTGGTTGATGACTGGTAACTGAATTCCTGAGGACCACTGTAGGAGGCTTAAATGGATCATCCACTCAGCACTTCTGACTGAAGATTGCTGCGAATGCATCAGCCTTATCTTATACACTGAAGTGCTGGGCTCTTCCATCATGGAGGAAGGGGTTATTTGTGGAATTTCTTCCACCAGTGAATTGTTTAATTATTCTCAACGTTTCTCGACTAGATGTGGGAGGACTGCAGAACTTAGATCTGATCCTTGCTTGTGGGATCACTTAGTTCTGTCTATCACTTACTGCTTCTGCTGTTTGGCGCACAAGTAGTCCTGTTTGGTGGCTTCAACAGGCTGACACCTCATTTGCAGTTTTGCCTGGTGTTACTCCTCCCTCCTGCACACTCCATTGAACCAATGATGATCCTCTGGATTGATGGTAATTGTTGTGAGGGGGATATGCCAGGTCATGAGCTTGTGTTGGTGTACAAGTCTGCTCCTATAGATGAACTATAGCACCTGATGGACACCCAGACTTGAGCTGCTATATCTGTTCGAAGTCTGTCCTATTTAGCACCGTGATACTACCACCCAAATTGGTGGAGGATATTCTCATTGTGAAGGTGTGACGTTGTCTCCACAATGACTATGTAGTGGCCACTCTTACCGATACTGTCATGAACAGATACTTCTGCAACTGGCAGCTTAGTAAGTCTGTGGTCAATATGTATTTTCCTCTTGTTGGTTCCTTCACCATCTGCCGCAGTACCAGCCTAGCAGTTATATCCTTTAGGACCGGGCCAGCTCGATCAGTATTGCTGTTGCTGAGATACTCTTGAAGGTGGACATTGAAATCCTCTACCCAGAGTAAATCTTGCGTCCGTGCTACCCTCAGTGCTTCCTCCAAGTGTTGATCAGCATGGAGGATTTTTCATATTTGGTATCTATATCCTCGAGTTCGACACTTTGCACAAGAATGGAAACATCTACCTTCTCCAACCCCTTCTGTGTCTTGTATGTTTGAGCAATATCACTTATCATTCATTTAAACCCCAATGTATAATCGCCTCACCATTTTAGAGATTCTCAATAACACAACCCTTTCTTCCCAGGAAACTGCCAAATGTACCAACCGAGTTACTTGCTGCATCATCATGCTGACTTTATGTTTCATACACAGGAAGACTCCAATGCCTTTACTGTTCCTTTTCTGGAAGTCCTCTCCATTAAATAACAGCCTGCCTTTTGATTCTCGGTGTCATCCATAAACTTGGATGTATATTGCACTCAGTTCCCTCCTTCAGGCTATCAGTATAGATTGCAAATAACTGATGCCATCCGACTGATATTTGTGGTACTCCAGCAGATAAACCTTTACCATAAAGATCCATTAATCCTGACTCTCCGATTTCTGTGTTAAACAATCATCATCCCATGTTAATACAGTATCCGACATCCTGGAGCTTCTGTTCTGTGCAAGAACTTTTAATGTGTAATACCTTGTGGAAAATCTCTGGAAAGCCTGGTGTCCACCAGATCCCCTTTATCAAGTCCGTTTGTTACATTTTCAGACATCTCCAGAAATACTTTGCATGATTTTACAGGCAAGATATCATTTCCCTTTCATAGACCCACATTGACTCTGCGTGAAGCTTTTCTAAATTTCCATGCTGGGCAAGATTTCCAAATTAAGCTCGTCCCATTTGATTTCATTTGGCCCAAAGGCCTCTAAATGTTTCCCATTCATATGTTTGTACAAATGAGTTTTAAATGTTGTAGCTCTCCTTGCATCTCCCACTCTTCCTCTGGAAGCCCATTCCATCCCCACGCCACCCTCTGTGTAAGAACGCTGAACCTTCATCCCTTTTAAATCTGCCCTCTTTCATCTTAAACCTATTCCCTCTATGTTTGGATTCCCCTTTCCTGTGGAAAAGACCTTGGCTATTCACCCTATCCATACCTCTCATGATTTTTAAAGTTTCTATAATGTCACTCCTCAACATCCTACACTCCATCTGATACTAACTTCAAGAACAAGCGTTTAAAGATAAGCACTGAAAAATTGAAACAATTTTAAAAATGACAGGTAACCAACACTCAGCCCAAACGTCATACTGTGATTTGTTTTTCTCCATGTTACAATACTAAGGCAGCATGAAATGCTTACTAGTGTCAATAAGAAGTCAAGCACCTGAATTCCTTTGTCTAACGGGGGTGATGATTACGACAGTGAAAATGTATCTGTGGCCAGATTTATATCATAAATCTTGTGCTACTGAGACTTTATAAAGCTCTGGTTAGGCCCCATTTAGAGTACTGTGCCCAGTTTTGGGGCCCACACCTCAGGAGGGACATACTGGCACTGGAGCATGTCCAGCGGAGATTCACACGACTATCCCTGGAATGGTAGGTCTAACATATGAGGAACGGCTGATGATCCTGGGATTGTATTCATTAGAGTTTAGAAGGTTAAGGGGAGATCTAATATAAACTTACAAGGTAATACATGGCTTGGAAAGGGTGAACGCTAGGAAATTGTTTCCGTTAGGTGAGGAGACTAGGACCCTTGGGCACAAACTTAGAGTTAGAGGGGGTCAATTCAGAACAGAAATGTAGCAACATTTCTTCAGCCAGAGAGTGGTGGGCCTGTGGAATTCATTGCCAGAGAGTGCAGTGGAGGCCTGGAGGCTAAATATCTTCAAGGCAGGGATTGATAAATGCTTGATGTCACAAGGAATTAAGGGCTAGGGTGAGAATGCGGGTAAGTGGAGTTGAAATGCCCATCAGCCATGATTAAATGGCGGAGTGGACTCGATGGGGCGAATGGCCTTACTTCCACTCCTATGTCTTATGGTCTTTATGGTCTTATACCACATGGTCAACATTCTCCCTCCTGGCATCCGTATGACTTTGTGTGGTTGTGTGTTCTTTATCTTGCATTCAATAGAGAGAACCCCTTTCCTCCATTCACACCTTAAATTCGACCCGTTATACAGAATCTTCTCATTCCCCACTGCTAAAAGCCCGTTTTTTTTTGCCACACCCTCTTTTCCCTGCCACCCATCCTCCACTTCTGGCAAGGGATTAAAAGACCATTTTGCAATTGTATTCAGTTTCGATGAATTGTCACACTGGACTGGAACCGCTAACTCTGTTTCTCTGTCTCTGCAGATGTTGACAGACCTGCTGAGTTTCTCCAGAAATGAATAGGCACAGAACAAATCTTCAATTAAACAAATACCTATGGATACTGGAAATAAAAATGCAAAAACCTTTGTAGAATGTTCACTGGACCTGAAAAATTAACTCTGCATTCACTCCAGAAAATTCTGCAACACATTTAGCAATTTCTTCAGCAATTTCTATTTGTTGAACAATTTCCAACGACATATTGTCAAAGATGCCCAAACATCCTGTCCAACATGGAGCGTTGTACACTGGGAACTGAACAGTAACGCATGGTGACAAGTTCCTTGACTCTGAAACTGCACAACGCTGGTATCACTGATACTGCAGAGCTCTGATTCATTGTCAGGGAGAAAAACAGAAGGAAACACATTCACTTCAAATACAGAAGATGGCATTACTGCAAGGAAAAGATTCAGATTATTACCTTTCATGGATATTGTTTATCTAACAAATTGGAGGCGTGACACCAAGTAAAGACTTCCAGCAGAATGAGAACATGACAGTGGAAGTATTTCCGCATCAGAAACCAGAGTAGGTCACTGAATACAGGGTTGATGGGTGAATGGGTCTCGGTATGAACTGGGGCCAGTCAGTAGAATTGAATTGTAGATATTGCAGCTAAAACTGGGTTATCATCTGATGCTGTAGATTTCAATGACAATCTGTAACTTTTCCCCCAGGATAGTCCATCCATCTACCATTACCATGAAGCCGATCCATGGGTCAGTGACAAGTGTGGGTGAACATGGTCGGGTCGGAATCACGTGCACCTAAACCTGATTACAATCCATTAAAGCTACCTCACTTGACTGGTTACACTACAAACAGCAGGACTAACATCTGATACATCTGAGAGAGATTATCCCAAGACTAACAAATCAGATCTGAGCTCTGTCGTCCTGTCAATTCCATGCATAAAAGTCAATGGACCATTAAACTACTTACTGGAAGAGAGGACTCCACAAATATCCTCACCCTAAATAATGGAACAGCCCTTTACGACAGTGTAAAAGATGCAGTATCTGCACCATCCTTAGCCAGAAGTGTTGAGTCGATTATCCACCTCACCCTTACCATGATGCCCACAGAATCACAGATGGCAGACTTCAACCAATTCAATTCACTGCACGTGACATGAAAACAAACAGCTGGACACTGTAGATATGACTAATGCAGTGGGCCCTGACACCACTTGTGCTGCACAACAAGCCGTGCCCCCCTGGGGAAGCATTTAGGCATTTATTCTCACCTCAATGCAAAGCGGCCTGTGTGTACCTGATATAGTGGCCCCTTGCTTTAGACATCCGAGCTTGGGGAATTGCCATTCTGTCTCACCCAATCATAGTGTTATATATTTCACTGAGATATCCACTCATTTTCCTAAACCGCATGGAACACAAGTCCAGTCCCTCGAAACTCAGATCCCATAACAAGTCTGTCACCCCAGTCATCAGTCTGGTCATCCTTTACTGCTCTCTCTCAATGTCAGGTTTGTCCTTTATTAGGACCAGAGACCAAAACTGCACACAATGCTGCACAATGTTCGAGATGGTGATTCACCAAGGCCCTGTACAGCTGAAGTAAGATACTCTTACTCCTGTACTCAAATCCCCCTGAATTGAAGTTGAATACAGCATTTATCTTCCTCCCTACTTGCTGCTCCTGAAATATTGCTCTCAGTGACTGGTGTACAGGGAGATCCAGATTCCTTTCAATGTTACAGCTCCCCACTTGCTGGGTCTATATACACTGGTCAGCGTGCCAAAGCCATTACCAATATTGACTCATGGATACAGAACTCACTGCCTGACATGGACTCTGAGGGCTGCACAGAAATAAAGAAAAATGCAGCTTAAGTTCCTTTATAGTGCAACATTGTTCAACCACTCCCTTTCAAATGATAGGCAGCCATTCTATTGTTCCCACCAAAGGACACAACATCTCATATCTCCCATTGCTCTCCATCCGCCACGTATTTGCCCAGTCATTTCACTTATCTCAGTCACCTTGGAGCTTTTTTACATCCTCCTCACCCACTCACAAGCTGACATTGTTTAGTGCTGTCAGCAAACTTGGGAATATTGCATTTGAGACACTCAACCAAATATATGATATGTATTGGCAATAGCTGGCGCCCAAGCCACGATCCTTGCTGTATGCTCCTAGCCTTCCATTAAAAAAAACGTTGTTTTATTCCTACTCACTGTTTCCTGCCAGCTCTGTCCTTCGAGAACCATATCCATGTATTAGCCCCAGTCCCACAGGATTCAAATTTGTACAATAGGCTTGGGGATTTATCAAAAATCTTTCTGAAATTCTATTCGCATTTCATTGATAGTTTCTACATAATTTTGCTAAAAGCCACTTTCTCAAATATGATTCCTATTTCATGAATCTCTCTTGAGTTTGTCTATGCCAATTAATTTCATTCTGATACTTTCTCTAAACCGTTTAGTTGATAATTTAATTCTATTCCCTTTTTCTCACCAGACTAAAGTTCCCTCATATTGCTAGGAAGTTTTCTTTTTTGTTTTGCTTTCTTCTGTGAAGGCATAACTGAAGCATTTTGCTCCATAGTTCTGCTATTTCCCGGTCCCCAATTATCTGGTATCAATCTGTAGGAAAGCTGCACATTTTTTCCCCTAATTTTGCCATTGACATATTTTCAGAAAATATTACATGTTTTGCGTAAAAACTTTGTTAAGATATTTTTCAGAATCCTACCAATTCCTATTTTAAGGTACTCAGTGATTGGCCTTCCACAGCCATACAGTCACTGAAGCAAAGACTCTGTACTATCAGAAATACAGCACGGTCTACATTAGTCCCACTTTCCGACACAATACCTGTAGCCGTGAATCTTAAGGCATTTCAAGTGCAATACCGTGTATTTTCTCATGGTTTTGAGGTTACCATGACAACTCGCCTCTCAAGAAAAACATTTCAGACCCTAACACACTCTGGGTGAAAAGCAATCCTCAAATCCTCACTAAACCGCAAACCCTTCACTTTAAAAGTGTGGCCCTTTGACTAAAAGGAACAGCTGCTGTCCATCCACACTGTCCATGCTCCTCGTAACCTATCCTTCAGAATCACGTCCCCCTCAGCCTGCTCTCCTCCAAACTAAACAACCCAAGCTTGTCCAGCCTCTCTCCATAGCTGATGTGCTCCATCCCAGGGAATATCCTGGTGAATCTCCTTTGCACCCCCTCCAGTGCAGTCACATCCTTCCTGTATTGTGATTCCCAGAACTACACCTTGGCATCACCAAAGTTCTGCATAGCTCTTATAATCTGTGCCTCAATGAATCAAGGTTATATTTACAGTCCCTTATGCTTTCCCAAACTGTGTATTAACCTGTACATCACATTCAGGGATGTGTGGAGAAGCACCCTCTGACCTTCCTCTGACCTTCCTAGTGTGCTACCATTCATTGAGTCCTCCCCCGTCTGGTTCATTCTTCCAAAGTGTATCACCTCATATTTATCAGGTTTACATTCCATCTGCTATTGCTCTTCCCAGCTGACCATACCATCAATATCTTCCCGTATCTTAAGGCCTTCCTCCTCACTGCCAACCAACCGGGCAAACTGCGTATCAAACACAAACTTACTTATCACACTCCCCACCCCTCGTCCATATTCACAGCGACATCTTTTATGATTACCACAAATATTAAAGTTGAAAATCACACAACATCAGGTTAGAGTCCAACAGGTTTGTTCGGAGGCACTAGCTTTCGAAGCGCTCCTTCTTCATCAGGTGATTGTGCGCTTTGATGAAGAAGCAGCACTTTGAAAGATAGTGCCGCCGAATAAACCTGGTGGACTATAATCTGGTGTTATGCGAATTTTAGCATTGTCCAGCCAGTCCAACACCAGCACCTCCGAATCACAAATAATAAGGGACACAGCACTGATCCCTGTAGTATACCATTGGACACTGGCCTCCAGTCACACAAGGAGTCAACCACCACCTTGTGTCTCCTACCACTAAACTTCATTTGGATGCAATTTGGCAAGTCACTAATGAGTCCTACCTGTTCCCTGGTCATTCTGTTCTGCTGGACACATTTGTAGAATATCTGGGAATTCTCCCTAATCTTGCACTGGCAGCAGGTTTCCATGAGGTAAAAACAATGGCTGCAGATGCTGGAAACCAGATTCTGGATTAGTGGTGCTGGAAGAGCACAGCAGTTCAGGCAGCATCCAAGTAGCTTCGAAATCGACGTTTCGGGAAAAAGCCCTTCATCAGGAATAAAGGCAGTGAGCCTGACGCGTGGAGAGATAAGCTAGAGGAGGGTGGGCTGGGGAGAAAGTAGCATAGAGTACAATGGGTGACTGGGGGAGGGGATGAAGGTGATGAGGAGGTAAGTGTGGATTAGATAGGTGGTCTATCTTCTTTTCCACCTATCCACTCCACCCTCTCCTCAGTATATTCTTTCTCAGATTTTGTGACCAAAACTGAACTCAATATTACAGGTACTTTACTCACCAACACGCTGTTAAACTGCTTCAACATGTCTTTCCATCTATAATCTGACTCCCTTAAAGGAAGGCAATCCAAACTTTAACTTACCACTTGCATATATTCCTCCAAATACCCTTCACATTCATTGCATTTACGA
Organism: Chiloscyllium punctatum; assembly: GCF_047496795.1. NCBI lineage: Eukaryota > Metazoa > Chordata > Chondrichthyes > Orectolobiformes > Hemiscylliidae > Chiloscyllium > Chiloscyllium punctatum. The sequence goes on from NC_092781.1 coordinate 65,710,865, forward strand.
ACTCATTGTGTGCGTTCTTATAGAAAGCCTTCTGATAATCTAAAATATGCCAATTGTAATGGTTCCCCATTATCTATGCTGTAAGAATCAACTTCAAACAATTCCAAAGCTTATCAAGTATGATTTCCCTTTCAGAAATGCAGACTGATTCTCTCCAATGTTGCTGTTAATTTCTAAATAACGAATATCACATCCTATATAATAGACTCCAACAGTTTCCCGACAAATGTCAAGTTATTTGGTCTGCAGTTCTCCACACTATCTCTTCTTCCCTTTGTAGATGCTTGGATCACTACCGTTCATCTATAGTGCTTGGTTCCAGATTATGCAGAATGCACTTCGTAATAAACACAGTCATCGACAGTGCAACGAATACTTCTATTTGTGGTTTATTTCTGAAGATTGTGGTATGAGGTACATCTGGTTTGTCAATGTTAGCAATGCTCAATCCAGCTGTATGTTAAGTAGAGCCTTGTTACTGATATAAATTGACTTTATGTCTTTCGATCCACAAGTCCTATATAATGACGTTGTAATTCTGGGTGATTTTCTGGATCTTCCTCCATGAAGACAGATGCAAAGTAACTGGTTATTTGCTTGGCCATTTCCCTGTTATCCATAATAAGCTCGTCTCACCTGAATGCAGATTTCCACATTTGACTATGCTTTTCTCTTTTTTTTGAAATATAGACCATAGAATTATGCAGTCTTTGTGTTCCTGTTTGTCTGCATGGTCGCTTTTTGATTTCCTTCCCCATTTCATGGCCTTCCTTTTCTGGATCGTAAATTTCTGAGAATTCTCAGGATTCCACAACGTGTGGAATTCTTCTGAAGTCACTTCCTGTGATTAATATAATCTTTCATTTATAATGTTAATCGTTGTTAACTCACTTTCTCACTCGTGGGTGTTTTACCTGAAATATATCGACGTATTTTTCAGACTTTGTAGTATTTTTCTAAATCTCCTGGTCCTGACCATATATATTCAGGAACACTGCAGGAGGACAGGAAAGAAATAGCAGCGGCCCTGGTTGGTACCTTTGCATCATCGGTAGCCAATGGGTGAGGTCCTGGAGGACTGGAGGGTAGTGAATGCTGTGCCGTTATTCACGAAGGGCTACAAATAAAAACCGGGGAACTATCGACCAATAAACCTAAAATCTGTGGCAGCTAAGTTACTAGACTAGATTCTGAGGGAGAAGATTTGCATGCATTTGGAAAGGTAGGGCCTTGTAAATGGGGGATTATGGCTCACAAATCTGTTAGACTGTTTTGATTAAATGACCAGTAACATTGGCAAGGGCATGGTTGTATATATAGACCTCACTAAGGCCTTCAATAAGATTCCACATGGTACGCTGCTCTGGAAGGTTAGATCACATGGAATTGAGGGGGAGCTGGCAAATTAGGTCCAAATTTAGCTTGATGATAGGAAGAAGAGGGTAATCATGGAAGGATGCTTGTCGGACTGGAGGCCTGTGATGAGTGGAATGCCTTAGGGGTCGGTGCTGGGACCATATATTCATATGTTACACACATCTATGAATTAGATGAGAATGTACAGGCATGATTTGTAAGTTTCAAGGTGACACTAAAATAGGCAGCATCATGGACAGTGAGGAAGGTTATCAGAAATTTCAGAAATTACAGCAGTACCTTGATCAGGTGGGGAAGTGGGCCGAGAAATGGCAAATGGAATTTAAATCAGATAAGTGTAAGTTCTTGCATTTTAGAAAGTCAAATCAAGGCAGGAGTTTCATGGTGAATGGCAGGGCCTTAAGGAGTGCAGGGGAACAGAGTGACCTTGGAATTCAGGTGCACGGTTTTCTGTAAGTGGAGTCCCAGTAGACAAGGCACTGAAAAAGGCTTTTGACTCACTGGCCTTCATCAGTTCGAGCACTGAGTATCGAAATTAGGGAGTTATGTTACAGTTATGCAAGATGTTGGTGAGTCCATACTTGTAGCGTTATGTTCAGTTTTGTTCACTTTGCTCGAGGAAGGATGTTATTAAACTGGAAAAAGTGCAGAAAAAATTTACAAGGATGTTGCCAAGATTCAATGGTCTGAGTTATAGTGAGAGGTTGAACAAGCTAGGAGTTTTTACTTTAGTCTGTATGAGGCTGAGGGGGATGTGATAGTAGTGTATAAGATCATGGGAAACATGGATAGAGTCAATGCACTCAGTCGTTTTTTTCACAGGATTGGGCAATCACGGACTAGAGGTAATCAATTTCAGGTCAGAGGGGAAAGAGTAAATGGGAACCTGAGGGGCAATTTCTTTTACACACAGGGTGGTATGCATATGGGATGAGCTGACAGCAGAAGTGGTTGAGGCGTGTACATTCACAAAATTTAAAATACATTTGGACAAAAACACAGGTAGGAAAGGATTAGAAGGATACAAGGAAATGGCAGGGAAATGAGGTTAGTCTGAATGGACATTTTGTTCGGAATGGACTAGTTTGGGCCAAATGGCCTGTCTCTGTGCTGTAAGACTATATGGGTCTAACAACCATTGTTCTCTTACTGAATGTTATATTGTACTTTCCCAATTCACTGGAGTGAACTTGACCCTCTAACCTCTGGGCTTCCATGATGTTTGACCAGAATGTTCACACATTCCACATTGAATACAGACACCGTGTAAAATACAACATATTAATGTCACTATTCCTCCAAAGCTGCTTCAGAGCAAGGTTAGTAATTAGTGCTTCCGACCACACAATAGACAATAGACAGTCGACAATAGGTGCAGGAGTAGGCCATCCTGCCCTTCGAGCCTGCACCACCATTCAATATGATCATGGCTGATCATCCTTAATCAGTATCACACAACACCAAATCCGAAATAACCTGCTCTCTAGTTTGATTCACAACATACTCTCCAACCCACCTGATACACACTTATGGAATTTATTTTTCACAACATTAGCAGTCACTTAGTTAACTCAGTCTGGATGCAACTTTACACCATCCATTATTACTGCAGAACCCACGAGTATTTGTTACTCATTCACAGGATGGGGACTTAGCTGGATAACCAGAATTTCCTGGCCATGCCAGACGGCATTTAAGAGTCAACAGCGTTGCCTTGGATCTGGAGTGACATGCAGGCCAGACCAGATAAGAACAGCCGTTTCCTTCCCTAAAGGACATTAGTGAACCAGATGAGTTTTTCCAACAATCAGGAATGGATTCCTGATCATTATAAACCCTTGATTCCAGATAATTATTGAATTCAAATTCCATAATCTGCCATGGCAGGATTTGAAACCATGTCCCCAGAACATTACCTGGGTCTCTGGGTTAAGAGCCCAGCGATAATATCAGTATGTCATAGCTTCCCTTTACATATAGTTGCATATATAATTTCCAGAGCATATGTTGCAAAATATTTGCGCGACAGTTTTGGTTCAGATATATACACAAGTTTGTTTCTCCTTGCTATTTGTAAGACCCACCCAAACTCATTCTGTGGAATCTGAGGGACAGAGCCTGTGTCATTATTAGTGATAGACTTGGATAAGACATTCGGGGAGGCTCACCTCGATGCTGAGATGATCTGAAGACATGTCCAGGAATACAGGACAAGCATCAATATCCATTACGCTCTGTCAGAATAAGTGTCACCGTATATTCTTACTGCTCCCTCACACGCACTGTATGTCTCTTATAGCACCTACCCTTCGACCAGGGCTCACACTCTATCTCCAAATAAGGCTCAAGCACGACCACTCTCACTGTTGAATTCGCACCTTCCCTCCCCCACATTTTCTGTCCCTGATGCAATAGTCCCACACACTAATAGCACAACATGGATACAACACTATGGACAGACTCCCTCCGGCCACCTCACCATGTCACACCTCACCTAGTCCAGCACTAACAGCAGGGCCATCCACTCCCACCCTCACTCATTCCATCCCTTTCTCCCATTCCAGGAGAAACAGCCTGGAATAGGACAGAAAGGGCCAACCCAGGTGGTGGAGTGCCGGATATCCGTTCCCTCAACCCCCTACCCTGATATGTGGGGAGGAACCTGGAGAGAGCCGGAGAGGACCAGGAGGCCTTGTGTTGAGTATCTGAAACATCCACGTCCCACCAACTGAATAAGGAGTAGTGTTCAATAAAGAGCAATTCTCAATTCAAACCGACTGTCAGTTACAACCTCATCTCTCTCACTCGTAGAAGAACAGATACCCCATTGCACAGAGATGCAGGCATTGAAATACACAGACGCATTGTTAAATACCCCAATATAATAACATGCACAATACATACAAGGAGATAAGCATGCACACACGGAGAAGCACACAAAGACGTAAACAGTCACACACAAATAGACACAAACACAGATAGAAACACACAGGCTGATACAAAGACAGACACACATAGTCACAGAAATAAAAAAGTAACAAGCACATGGAGACACACACTTAAATACACATTAAGACACAGACACGATTGCCATTAAGACACAAATAAATACGTTTTTGATTAATAAGGAGATCAAGGATTCTAGGGAGAAGGTAGGAGAATGATGTAGAGGAACATATGCGAAATGACTGAATGGTATATCAGACTCGATAGACCAAATGGTCTAATTCTGCTCCTTTTTTAAATGCTCGTGTGGTGTTATGCTATCAGGTATTCTCTTCCTGAGACAGCAGCAACATATTTGATTGGAAACAGTCAGTGGTAATATGGGAAAAGATTGGAGGGCAGAATAGTTAATGTCTATTCCTAGTTATTGTACCACTATATCCAAAAAGAGGCAGTGATTTGATATGAGGTTTTTTAAAAAATGTGTCCCACAATGAAAGAAGGATGTCCCTTTCCCTTGACTGTTCTGCTATCTGTGGTGTCCTCATCCTCAGGAAGCAGTGAAGACTCGGTTAATTTAGGTATTTTAGTTTGAGCTTGCCTGCTCTTTGCCGGACAGGAGAGTCAATGTTTATTGGGAACAGACAGGAGACGGATGGTCAGACACACTCGGATCAGCCATGAGCATTCTGAATTGTGCCAAAAAATGGCCAACTGCTGCCCCTTTCCAATGTGTTGTTCCCTCAATCCACCCTCCCGGCCGTTACAGAGATATACTGCTCTCCCTACCCCATGCGTTTTCCCTCAATCCACCCCTCGATGCGATTACAGGGTAGACGACCATCCCATTCAACCAGACTGGATCGTTACAATGAGACAGAAGGAGACCATTCTGCCCCTCCAAAGAATTACACAGGAATATAGGATGAAGTAATTCAGCTCGTTGAGTACATTACACAGCCCAGGACGAGGCCATTCAACCCGCCTGAACTGCTGCACAGGAACAGGGATGTTGTCACGAACAGGAAATAGTAGAGATATATGATTTTTTAAACAAAACACTAACTAGTTTTGACTCAGAGATCACTGTAGGGTCATCAATGATCAATAATCTATGTAAAATATCTGAATGAAGGGACTGAATGGATCAAAGCTGAACTACCTTGTACACCAAAATGATCATTCAATAGATCTTCAAATGGAGGGAGTGAATCTGCATTATGATGTAGACAGGGAAGGTTAGTGAGCGTATCCTCAGCAGAAATAATATAATGTGAGTTGTCTATTGCAGTCGGGAACAATTTAAATGGAGAGAGATTGCAGATGTTTTTCATGTTCTTGGTACAAGAATCATATGAATTCTGTCTGCAGATGCAGCAAGTGATTCGGAATGTAAGTGGAATGATGCTGTTTGTGGCAACGGGTATTGGGGTTTAATTAGGAATATTTCACTGTATCTGTACAGGGCATTGCTGAGACCACATCAGATACACTGGGTGCAGTTTTGATCCTCTAAACTAAAAATACAACCGGATACAATTCCTTTCAAAGATGTTCAAAGATGCTTCCCTTGACTGATGCTTGAACTGAAGGCCTTTTGTAATCGGGATTATCTGTTTAGATCTAAGATGAGAAATCTTATTAAACCACGATTTTCAGAGAAGTCTTTCAGCTGGATACATATTTTCTCTTGTTAAGAAGAATAAAGCTAGATAATAACTTTTTGAATGATATACATTGTTATTAACACAAATATTATGAAGATATCAACCCATTTTTAAAAATTACGCAGATGTATATGAACATCTCATCAAATCATAAAACGGGCACATTATTTTCATTTGCTAATGAAAGGCACTGTGCACAACAACAGCAATAATGCTGCATACAGCATACAGTCTATTATCATCCATTCCAGAGAATGTACATGGAGAGTGCACATGGTCCAGTTTGGTTTTCAGTTGACATTCTTGATTTTTTTTCCGCACAGAGACGGAGAAAAATATTACTTGCTTCAGAAGCAGCAGCCAATTGGTCTCTCTCTCTTACTTTGTTCTGCCTGAAAACAAGACGTGAGAGCACAAAAATCCTGAGTCATCTTTACCACTCGTGGAGGATTCCTGATGAGGATTAATAGGAATCTCTGTACAGCTCGAAGCAAAGGGAATTCAGCCAAATTCAACTGCTCCGGGAAGAAATCCGCATTCCCAGACATTTGTGTGAGCAGAATAAGTTCAAAGTCAGAAAAACATTTGGGACATTCTATCATTTTACCATTTGTTCACAGTTCAAATTTCTGTGTCTCAGATTTTTCTAGAAAATTACCCAGTCCGATACCTATATCATTGGACACAGCACTCAACTGGTTACATTTAAAATATGCTTTCACCAATAGAGGAGTGGGAAAAGGCATGAGTGACCCTCCAACATTGGTCAGAACATGAACAAGAGATTCTCATAGGTTTGTGAAGGTGTGAATTCCCTTCCCCAGAAGATTGTGATGCCTGGATATTTCCATTTGTTCAAAATTGTCTATGTCAGACATTTGATAGACAAATGAATGTAGTAAAATGGTACACTGACAGAAAAGTGCTGCTGAGACCTTAGTAAGATCATAGTGCATGGTAGAGCCTCACTCAGACATGACTCAAAAATGCTTTACTCTCTCTGATTCCAACGTTCAATAACAGAACATCCAGGAAAATTACAGCTGTTTACTTTGAAATTACAGGAAATGAAAACATAAGGAACAGGAATATGTAATTCGGATGGTCAAGCCATTGTATACGATCATAGCTGATCTACTGTTCGCATTAACTCCTCCTTAATGCCCAGTTCTTCACACTCCTCAGCTCTCTGGCAGGTCAAAGGTTCATGTACCACCTCTTTAAATACTTTCCGAAATGTAGCTTCCCTAACTCTCTAGTCCAGATAATTCCTGACATTGATTACCCTCTGTGAGAGGAAAAAACTCTCTACCCATACACCGTCACCTATTAATATAAACAAGAGGTAAACAAAGGTGCTCAAGAAAGAGTGAATGGCCTTGATATCAAGGCAGTAGTTGACTGAGGATGTCATCGGGACCACCTAGTTTTTTGAGCTTAATGAGAATCAGGTCTAACCTCCTCACTGGTTGGGGTCTTTCAGAGCACAAAGGAAGATGTTTGTGGTCGGTGGCCAACAATCCTCTCAGTCCCGGGACATCTCTTCAGGAGATCCTCAGATTAACTTCCTCAGCACAAACATCTTCAGCTCCTTCGTCAACGTCTATGTGCCCCCATTCCCGTCGCCCCTCATCTATCCCAAGATCAGAAATGGAGTGATCACTGAAGATCACACAATATTCAGAACATTTTGTCCCCACTCAGCTCCTGAACCGGTCTGTATCTATATTCAGCAAGACCCAAACAACATTCACGTGTGTGCTGTTAAAGTGTCGGTAACATTCATGTAACAGAAAGGCCAGGCACTGCACATTTCCACAATGAAAAGAGAAGCTCATTCAGCACCTCAAGCTGGTTACACCCGGATAGTGGAAACTATTCAGCCCATCGAAATGACTGATCAAGAAGAGGTACAGCCCATTCAATCCTCCTGCCTGTTCCACAGGAAGAGGAGGCGTCTGGTCAGTACATTGAACTGTTAAACAGGAACAGGCAGTGTCCAGTAAGACCCCTAAACCTGTTCTTTGGAACAAAAACGAGACCATTCACCACTCGAGACACTTACATCGGAATAGGATGGTGTCATTGATGCTCCAACCTGGAAAACGAACGGAGCAGAGACTGCACTCATAGACTGCTCACAATGTTCCTCGTGGCTCCATTGCCTGTGGAAAAAATGATTCTTTAACTTGTTTTGTCGGCAGTGAGAAAGGAAGCCAAATGTTTTGTGCCAAGCCTCAATGAGGCATCTTCCATCTCCAGGAAGACAGACCCATGTTCTCTGTGGGGATCAGAAGCTGGTGGGAATGGTTATCTGTTTTAGAATGAAGGTATTGTGGCTCCTGTCACGATGGTGGATAACGTGAAGTATGATCACACACCAAATGCACTGTATAAATGTTGGAAGAGTTTAGTTAAAGACTGGTTCTCTCTCTCTCAATCGAAATGGGGAGTGGCGTGGAGTGAGAGGAACGTTCTCAGAGTCTGTTAACTCTTCCACCGTGTGGACCCACCAGTGCTTCAGGGTGGAGGAAATGCTGAAGGCCTTCCAGCACTTGGGACAGCTGAAAGGCCTCCCCCCCAAGTGTGGGAAGGCCTTCAGCAATTCCTCCCTGCTGAAGCACTGGCGGGTCCACACTGGGAAGAGGCCGTTCAGCTACCTGAGTGCTGGAAGGCCTTCAACAATTCCTCCAACCTGCTGGCCCACTGATGGGTCAATCATGTAAACCAAGTTAAAAAAAAACATGGACTTTATCACCGTATTAGTTCTGTTTATTGAACACAAAATACGTGAACAAAATGATTTTCCGTCCGTACTAAACTATGGGAAGTACGAAGAAATAAGATACACTCGTGATATTGAGCTACATAAATTGAAATGTGCATTAGAAAACCACAGAAGTGGTGTCCAATCTTTCTCAATCATTATTTGGCCCACAGCTGAGATGCTGATTTCCCCTCTGTCAGTGATCCACCTCAGTGAGATTCTCTGGCGCAGTATCTCAGTATCGAGCACGATTCACAGTTCCTCCTGCTGTTCACCCAGTCTATTTAAATGAAATCACCTTCTCACTGTAGAGAAATAAAAAAATCACTTGGCCTTTTGGACTCTGTTTAACTGTCAGCAACTCAGCTCTGTGATATTATTGGTGATAAATGCTCTGGGACCACAGCCAGTATCCTCACAGTGCTCAAACGGTATGGCAATAGATAAAGGCCTTGCCGTCCGTGAGAATTTCTAAATAAAACTTCCATTTTCTGTCCGTTCCTGTCTATCTCCCCTCCTGCTGTCTTCTGATCTATCCAACTCACCCTCGTTTAGCATCCCTGTTTCCAAATTGTGCAGCTGTACAGCTTGATGTTTTGGCCATTTTGGAGAAATGGATAGAGCAGGGACAGGACTGATCCTTGTCGGGTCCGGGGTTTAGATGCTTCATTGAAAAAAAGGAAAGTACTAACAGTGGGGAGGGGGTGGTGGTTGGGGTGGGGGAGGTTAGCGTGGCATTGACAATCAAAGACAGCATTACGTTGGTATAAAGGATGCTTGATAAGGACTCGTCTAGTGAGGTCGTATGGGAAGAGGTTAGAAACAAAAACGGAGAGGTCACCCTGTTGAAAGTTCTCTATTGCCATCTGAAATGTTCCAGAGATGTAGAGGAAAGGATTACAAAGATGATACTGGACAGGAGCGAAAATAACAGAGTAGTTGTTATGTAAGAATTTAACTTCTCAAATATTGATTCGAAATGGTACAGTAGAAATACTTTATATGGGTCAGTTCTTGTCCAATATGTGCAGAATGGTTTCCTGACACATTATGTAGATAGGCCAACAAGGGCCGGGGCCAAATTGGATTTGGTACTGAGTAATGAACCAGACCAGGTGTTAGATTTGGAGGTAGGTGAACACTTTGCTGATAGTGACTACAATTCAGTTATGTTTACCTTAGTGATGGAAAAGGACAGGTGTATACTGAAGGACAAGTGTTATAGCTGGGGGAAAGGCAATTATGACGTGATTAGGAAAGGTTTTAGGATGCATACGATGGGGAAGGAAACTGCAGAGGATGGGTACAATTTAAGTGTGGAGCTTTTTCAAACAACAGCTACTGTGTGTCCTTGATAATTTTATACCTGCCAGGAAAGGAGGAAGTGGTCGAGTGAGGCTGCTGTGGTTTACTGAAGCAGTTGAATCTCTTGTCAAGAGGAAGAAGGAGGCTTATGTAAAGATGAAACATGAAGGCTCAGTTCGGATGCTTGAGAGTTACAAGTTATCCTGGAAGGACTTTTAAAAAAAGTTAAGAATAGCCAGGATAGAGCATGACAAGTCTTTGGCAAGTAGGATCGCGGAAAACCCTCAAGCTTTCTATCAGTATGTCACGAATAAAAGAATCACCAAATGAAGATTAATGGCAATCAAACACAGTAGTGTTAAGTTGTGTGTGGAGTCTGAGGAGATAGGACAGGCTGTAAATTAATATTTGAATCAGGATTCACAATGGAAAAAGAAAATGCTGTCAAGGCCAATACTGAGAAACAGGCTATTAGTCTAGATGGGATTGAAGTTCGTAACGTGGAGATGTTAGCAGTTCTGGAGAGTGTGAAAATAGATATGTCCCCTGGGCCAGATGGGATTTATCCTAGGATTCTCTGAGAAGCTAGGGAGGAGTTTACGCAACCAACTGTTCGGATTTTTACATCGCCATTGTCTACAGGAATAGTGCCAGAAGATTGGAGGACAGCAAATGTCCGTTTGTTCAAGAAATGGAGAAGAGATAACCCTGGTAATTATATACCTGTCTTACTTTGGTTGTGGGTAAAGTGTTGGAAAGGATTATAAGAGATAGGATTTACTATCATCTAGAAAGGAAACATTTGATTCGGAATAGTCAACAAGGTTTTGTGACGGGTATGTCATGCCTCACAAATCTTACCGAGTTCATTGAGAAGGTGACCAAACAGGTGGATAAGAATAAAGTGAGGTATGTGGATTTCAGTGAAGCGTTTGATAAGGTCCCTCATGGTAGGCTATTGAAGAAAATATGGAGAGCGTGGTGTTGGAAAAGCAGAACAGATGAGGCAGCGTCCAAGATGCATGCAAGTTGATGTTTCTCTTGTAAGCCCTTCATCAGTAATCAGTTTTCAGGTCTGCAGCATCAGCAGTCTTCATTTTCTCCTCGCTCCTCAGATGTTGCCTGACCTGCTGTGCGTTTCCAGCGCCACAATCTCGACTCTGATCTCAAACATCTGCAGTCCTTACTTTCTCCCAGAAAATATGGAGACGTGGAATTGTGGGTGATTTAGCGTTTGGATCACAAATCGGCGAGCTCAAAGCAGACAGAAGGTGATAGTTGATGTGGAATGTTCATCCTGGATTTCAGTCGCTAGTGGTACACTGCAAGGATCTGCTTTGGAGTGACTGTTGTCTGTCCTTTTGAATGACCTTAATGAGGGTATAGAAGGATGAGTTAGTAAATTTACGGTTGTCAGTAAGGTCGCTGGATCTGTCGGTAGTGCTGAAGGATGTTGTAGGTACTGAGCTGTAATGTTCTATGTGCATGGACCTACAATGGGCTAAATAGCTTCCTTCTGTGATGTAACGATTCTGAGGCACTCTGGTCCACAATAAAAGCTTCAGGTGCCTGGAGAGTCAAGCTGGTCCAGTAAAGGACACACACTGCACAGTCATCCATCATCTCTTCCTGTTCTCTGATATACAGCGGCCTCAAAATATCAGTCCAAACAAAGTAGATTGATTCAAATTCAAGCAGTCAGGAGAACGTTCACCGGAGGGGATTGCCGTCAGAGGATTCAATGAATAATAAGATTTCAGAATAACTCAAAAAATAAAACAATATCACAGCAGCATAATAATTGGCAGCAGAGTAAAACTTACAGTTCCAAATATGTCCAAGTTCAGCATTGTGTTCAGTTTTGGTCACCTTGCTGTAGGAAGGATGGTATTAAACTGAAACTTTACAAGGATGTTGCCAGGACTCAAGGGTCTGAGTCCTAGGGAGAGGTTGGATAAGCTGGGACATTACTCTTTAGAGCGCTGGAGACTGAGGGGAGTGAAATGCGTCGAGAGTCTAGTCATGGCCCACATCAGTTCCAGTCTCCCAGCCTGCCTCGATCCCATACAATTTTCCTACCAGTGGAATGGGTACATAGTGGGTGCCATATCCCTGGAACACCTGGACGACAAGGACACCCACGTCAGATTCCTGCTCGTTGACTATAGGTTCACCTTCAACACCATTATTCCTTCAGACTGATCACCAAACTCCCTGACCTTAGTCTTGGCTCCGCCCTCTGAAATTGGATCCTCAGCTTTCTGACCCACAGTACACAATCAGTGAAAATAGGTAAGTGTGTCTCTTCCATGATAACATTCAACACTGAAATCCCAAAGGATGTGTCCTCAGCCCCCTACTATACTCTCTGTACACCCACGACTGTGTTGCCAAATTTTGAACGAATGCCATCTACATGTTCACTGATGACACCATCATAGTAGGACAGGTATGTAATGATAACAAGTCAAAATACAGAACGGAAATAGTGGACTTAGTGATATGCTGCACTGAGACCATCCTCTCTTTCAACGTCGGCAGAACTAACCAACTGATCAATGACTTCAGAAAGAAATGAGGAGAACATGCCCCCATCTGCATCAATGGAACTGAAGTTGAAAGAGTGGAAAGCATTAAGTTGCTTGGAGTGGCGATAACCGATCTCCCATGTAGACGTGACAGAGATGTAGAGATGGCACAACAACGCCTCTTCTTTCTCTAGCTGCTCAGGACATTTGACATGTCCACAAGGACTCTCACCAATTTCTACAAATGCACCACTGACAGCAAACTATCTGTGTGCATAATGACCTGGTGTGGCCACACATCTGTCCAGGACAGTAAGTGAAATGACAGAAGGTTGTGTGCACAGTCCATGCCATCACGGAAACCAACGTCCTATCCATTGTCTCTATTTACACAGCTCACTGCCGTAGAAAGTCTGACAGCATTTACAAAGACCCATCGTACCCTGGATCTCCTACAATCTCTTCCATCATGCAGACAATACAGAATCTTGAACACACAAACCAGCGGCTCATGAACAGCATCTTCCCAGCCATTTATTAAACTGAGGAATGGACTCTCTAACTTCAAATAATGCTGATCTTGCACACATTGATGTTGCCTATTGCATGCCCTTTCTGGTCTAGCCTTTATGCCTCAGTCTAAGTTTTTCCTTTACCCTATGACCTGTATGTCCTTGCTTATTGTAGGAGCGAGATTCCCCAGCTAGGGACAAAGACTCTGGAGGCAGACAGGACACAGGTACGGAATGGACTTTAATTCAAGCAAAACCTGGCTAATGCTGGGAGAATCCCAAAGGATCTTCCTCGAATCTGGCTTTGACATGAGAAGACAATCCTTTCCTTAATCTTTAGCTTAGATCAGAAGGCAAATCAATGACACACGTCGAGTTTACAGTAAAAAGACAGTATTTTTATACGTTCTGTGTTGAAATGATCGTACACAACCTTGTCAGTGTACCCTCCACTCCCCTTCTGCAGAACCAATCTTGTAAAACAATTGGTCAATGATGGACACTCCCATGGACAGCCCGAGGTTCTTATTTGTTTCGGAAGTTTAACCATTGTTGTTATCTCTAGTCCGTGGGATCTTTCTATAATGCATTCCAAAGTTCGGGGCTCTGCTCTTTTCAGTCATATCCCCCATTGTTTATCTTGAAGGATTGCATAAATTCTATTCTCCAAATGGCAGGCTATCTCTTATCAAATTCCGTGATCACATTTTACAGTAAAAAGCTGATTCTGATACAAAATACGTAATATTATTATTATCTACGGTTAACCTTTTTCTTCGCGAATTCGACAAGACAAGCCAGGCATCTCGTTCAGGTTTTATTATTATGTTGAAATCTGTGTCCATGATTATTTACCAAATATTTAACTAGAACTTGTTACTATTGTAAACAGTTTCAAAGGCACAGCTAGCTTCTGAAAGATAACTTGAGATGCTATTTTTGTGGATGAAAATAATCCCTACTGAGATCAGAATAAGTTACTTTTTGTAGTGATTCTTCAAAGTTTTTGTGCTACAATTTCATTTTTTCATCTGTGTTCTGTTACAAATCATCATTTTTTTTAAAAAAAACCTTCTTTACCACTATATAGGCATGTTTCAGAATCTTGCGATTCAGATTATACTTTCTTTTGCTTTGGAATACTTCCCTGTTCAAAGGCCTTTTTTTCACTGATGCTGAAGCAATCTATTTTAATTTCTGTCTATTTTGTGGCTCTTCAGAAACAGACAGCTGAAGTAGACTTTTAATTTTCGGTCACTCCATGTCTCTAAAAAAAGGCAGCTCCAACTCTCACTATGATCTGCCAGAACCGAGTATAAACAAAGAGTTTCACTCTACTTAGATACATGCGACAACGAATCCTATCAAATCAAATAAAACCAAATCATATGATCGAGAGAGAGAAATTGTCACAAGGTCAATACACCCAGATGAAACCTCTGCAGACTGCCACATCCGGCCAAAAATCGTGATAGTCGATTAAACAACTAACTGTTAGAGAGGGCTCCACAATTATCCCCATTCTATCAATGGATCAGCTCTGCACATCAGTGTAAAAAACAAGGAAATAGTATCTGTACCGTCCTCAGGCAGGGGTGTTGAATCGATGATTCAATTCACCGTCATCATGATGCCCACAGGATCACAGATCAGTCTTCAACCAATTCAATTCGCTGCACGTGCCATGAAGAAAAAGCTGAACACAGTAGAGAGGCAAATGCAATGAGTCCTGACCCCATTCCTGCAATAGGACTGAAGACTTGTGCTGTACAACAAGCCGTGCCCCTGTGGAAGCGGTTTCCTTCCAGCTACAAATCTGACATCTCCCTGGCAATGTGGAAAATTACTCAGTGTCGGGGGAATAATTACAATCTGGACAATTACAGCCCTCTCAGTCTCATCATGATAGTCAAATTGGGAGTTCGTTTTGATAGAGCTGTCAAGCAGCACAGACATAAACTTGCTCAGTGTGGTTTCCGATCGGTCCCCATGTGGAGATGGTGCTGTTTTGGAAAAGTCACTGGATGAATAATCCAGACCAGGCTAATGCTCTGGCAGCTGGTGGAAGTTAAAAACAAATAATAAAATGTCGAGATCTCAAATCTGGTGTCAGTAACAATGGCCTTGAAGTCAATGTCGATTGTAAACACCAACTTCCTTCCCCAATGTACTTTCAGGAAGTGAATCTCCCGTGCTTTCCTGGTCTGGCCTAAAAGTGACTCCAAACACACAGACATGTGATACACTCTTCAATGGTCTCTGAAAAGGCCAAGCAAGACACTCTATCGTATCAAACTGCTCTGAAGTCTAAAAGGATAAAACCTGACAGAATACCCAGACCCCAACATCGGTATGGAAAAGGGAACTGGAAACACAGTCCTGTTGAGCCAGCAGAGACGTCCTTCCTAACATCGGCGAACTTGTGACAACATTTACAGAGCTTTCCCACAAATCACACAGAAACATCGGGAATGTAATAGGCCATACAGCACATTGAGCCTGCCCCATTCTAGTTAATATCTGAACATCTCCTCAATGCACTTTCCCCACACACTTTACACACCCCTTAATGTGATTAACCTTGTGAAGCTATAAAATAGGAACTGCAGTTGTCCCCTTGGTCTGTCGAGTTTGCTATCCAATTCAATATAATGATGGCTGACCCGTTATTTCTGCACCATACTCCTGCTCTCTCCCCCATCCTTTGGTGTCTAGACATCCTTATTAGTCTTTAGTGCCTTGTCTTCCACAGCCTTATGTGAGAGAGAATTCCCAGGTTCACCAGTCTCTGAATGCAGACATTTATTCGTATCTAAATGCAATGTGACCCATCTGTATTTAATACTGTGGCCTCTTGTTTTAAACTTCCCAGCCAGGGGAATTATCATCACTGCTTCCAATCTACCTCACCATGTCAGTGTTTTCTACATCTCACTGATATCTCCACTCATTTTTCTAACCCCATGGGATACAGGCTCAGTCACCCCAAACTCTGCTCCCACAAAAAGTCTGTCATCCCAGAGATCAGTCTGTTCATCCTTCACTGCTCTCCCTCAATGTCAGGTTTGTCCTTTATTCGGTACGGACACCAAAATTGCACACAATACTGCACAATGTTCGAGTTGAGGTCTAACCAAGGGCCTGTACAGCTGCACTGAGACACCCTTACTCCTGGACTCAAGCCCACCTGAAATAAGGTTCAACACCCCATTTATCTTCCTGACTGCTTTCTGCTCCTGCAATATTGCTTTCAGTGACTGGTGTACAGGGAGATCCCAGAATCTTTTTAATGTTACAGCTCCCCACATGATGAGTCTGTGTAAACTGGTCTGTGTGCCAATGTATTCCCTGTATTGGCTTCTGTCCTCAGAACTCACTGCCTGCATGGATCTCAGATGTCTGTCCAAACAATAACAGAAGAAAAGTGCAATTCCCTTCATAGATGGACATTTCTCAACCACTCCCTTTTCCAATGGTTGGCTGGAATTTAAGTGTTTCCCAACAAAGTAGACAACATCACATCTATCCACACTGGTCTTCATCTGCCACATGTTTACTCATTCACTCCGTTTGTTTCAATTACCTTTAATTTTTTTTCACATCCTCCTCACTTTCAAAATCCTAGTTCAGCAGACTTAGAAACTTGGCATTTGATTTCCTCAACGAGATGTTTGAGATGTATTGTGAATATCTGGTGCCCCAGCACCAATCATTACGATGCCTCATGAGCCTTCCAAACTGAAACCCATCCATTTATTCCTCCTCATTGTTTCCTGTCCACACTCCCATTTTAACACCATGTTCATATATTACCCCCCATCCCATGTGCTTTTACTTTGCACACTAGGCTTGGGACTCTATTAAAATTCTTGCTGAAAATCCAAGTTCAATGCCTCTATTGTATTTTCTGTAATTGATCTACCAGTCAGTTTCTCAAATATGTTTCCCATTTCATCAATCTGTGTTATTTTTTTTCCTATGCCCATTATTTTCAGTTCCAATAATTTCTCCAAATTAGTTTATTTACTAGTTTCATTCCACATCATTTTCTCATCAGACTCAGATTTTCTCCTATTGCTGGGAAGGCTTTGTTTATGTATTTTTATGTGAAGACAGAAATGAAGTAGTTGTGTCATGTTTCTCTGTTCTCCATTCTCCATTCCCTGGTTTCACTCTGTAAGGAAGCTGAAACTTTGACTAAAAAGAACAGCTGTTGTCTATTCACCCTGTCCATGCCCCTTGTAATCTTAAACCTGAATGACTTATCCGCTCAACTTCCTCTGCTCCAAAATAAATAACTCGAGCTTATCCAGCCTCTCTCCACAGCTCATATGGTCCATCCCAGGGAGCATCCTGGTGAATCTCTTCTGCACCTCATCCAGTGCAATCACATCCTTCCTGTAATGTGGCTCCCAGAACTGCAGAAAACATTTCATTTCGCCTTACCAAATTGCTATATAAAACTCGGATAATCTTTGGGTCAATGAATAAAGGCTTTATCTACAGTCATGCTGAACTCATCAATTATCATATCTAGTCACATTCAGGGATGTGTGGAGAAGCACGATCTGAGCTTCCTAGTGTGATGCCGTTCTTTGAGTACTCCCCTGTCTGGTTCCTTCTTCCAAACTGTATCCCCTATTTATCAGGGTTACATTCCATCTGCCATTGATCTGACCATCTGACCATTTTATCTGTATCTTCCTGTGACATAAGACCTTCCTCCTCACTGCCAACCACCCGGCCAATCTTTATGTCAAACACAAACGTACTTATCACACTCCCCCTACCAACTTCACATTCACATCACTTATGAATACCACAAATAATAAGGGATGCAGCATTGATCTCTGCGGTACACCAGGGGAAATTGGGCTCCAGTCACACAAACATCCTTCTACCATGAAGTTGAGTTTGGATGCAACTTGGCAAGTCACTAATAGGCCCTACATGTTCCCAGGTTGTTCTGTTCCACTTGATATACGTGAAGAATATCTGGGATTCTCCTTAATCTTGCCCTGCCAACAGGCTTCCGTGCCCCTGTGTTAGTCAGTCCCCTCTGAGGGAAGAATTTCCACCTTAATACGGTCTTAAATGGCATATCCCTTATCCTGTCATTATTTTCCTTAAGTATAGAGTAGACAGCGAGAGAAACATCCTGTTTATTTCCACCTCATCACATGTATCATAGATTTTTGAAATTTCACTGCGATCACCTCTCATGCTTTGAAACTGGAGAGGTCGCAAGACAACTCTCCCCATCAGAAACTCTTGTCATCTCAGGAATTAATCTGGAGAATGTCCATTGCACGTCCCCTGTGATCAGTGTAATCATTCTTAGATTAGATCACCAACGCTGCACTCAATACCTCAGGTACACTCTCACCAACATTCTATGCCATTGCTTCATGATGCCTTTACCTCTATATTTCAATTCCCTTGAACAATCTCCAACCTAACTTTAACTTTCCAAATACATGTATTCCTCCAAATACCATTCAGATTAATTGCATTTACGAACTCACTGTATGAGTTAAAAAGGCATAGAGATGTACAGCATGGAAACAGACCCTTCAGTCCAACCCGTCCATGTCGAGCAGATATCCCAACCCTATCGAGTCTCACCTGCCTGCACCCGGACCATATCCCTCCAAACCCTTCCTATTCATATAACCATCCAAAAGTCTTTTAAATGCTGCAATTGTACCAGCCTCCAACCACATCCTCTGGCAGCTCATTCCATACACGTACCACTGTCTGTGTGAAAAAGTTGCCCCTTAGGTTCTTTATGTTTAATTACTTACAGTGTGGGAACAAGTCCACACCAACCCACCGAAGCACAAACCCCCCAGACCAATTCCCCTACATTCATCCCTTCACCTAACACCACAGGCAATTTAGTAGGGCCAATTCACCTAGCCTGCACATTTTTGGATGGTGGGAGGAAACCCACGCAGACACAGGGAGAATGTGCAAACTCCACACAGAAAATCCACACAGCCTGAGGCAGGAATTGAACCTGAGTTTCTAGCATTATGCAGCAGCATTGCTAACCACTGTGCCACCGTGCCACCCAACACCTTCTGCCTCTCACCCTAAACCTATGCCCTTTAGTTCTGGACTCCATCACCCCAGGGAAAAGACTTTGTCCATTTATCCTCTCCATACCCTTCATAATTTTATACATCTCTCTAAGGTCACCCCTCAGCCTCCAGCGCTCAATGAAAAACAGCTCCAGCCTGTACAGCCTCTCCCTGTAGCTCAAATGCTCCAAACCCATCAACGTTCTTGTAAATTTTTCCTGAACCCTTTCAATTTTCACAACATATTTCCAATAGGAAGGAGACCAGAATTCCATGCAATATTCCAACAGTGGCCGAACCAGTGTCCCGTATAGCCCCAACATGACCTTCCAACTCCAATACTCAGTACTCTAAACAATAAAGGAAAGCATGCCAAACGCCGCCTTAACTATCCTATCTACCTGCCACTCCACTTTCAAGGAGCTATAAACCTGCACTCCAAGCTGTCTTTATTTAGCAACACTCCCCAGGACATTGCCATTAAGTGTATAAGTCCTGCTAAAATTTGCTTTCCCAAAATGCAACACCTCGCATTTATCTGAATTAAACTCCATGAAGTAAACTGAATTAAACTTCTCAGACCATTGGCCCATCTGATCAAGATCCTGTTGTACTCTGAGGTAACCTTCTTCGCTGTCCACTGCACGCCAATTTTGTTGTCATCTGCGAACTTACTAACGATACCTCTGAGGCTCGCATCCAAATCATTTATGTAAATGACAAAAAATAGAGGACCCAGCACTGATCCTTGTGGTACTCCACTGGTCACAGGCCTCCAGTCTGAAAAACAAACGAACACCTCCACCCTCTGTCTTCAACTTTGAGCCAGTTCTGTATCCAAATGGTTCGTTGTCCCCGTATTCCATGCGATC
The DNA here is from genome assembly GCF_047496795.1 of Chiloscyllium punctatum. Taxonomy (NCBI): domain Eukaryota; kingdom Metazoa; phylum Chordata; class Chondrichthyes; order Orectolobiformes; family Hemiscylliidae; genus Chiloscyllium; species Chiloscyllium punctatum. The sequence continues at coordinate 65,730,922 of NC_092781.1, forward strand.
TAAACTTGCTAACCAGTCTCCCATAAACAATCTTGTCGAACACGTCCAAATAGATCACATCTACCGTTCTGCCCTCTTCGTTACTTCTTCAAAACACTCTGGCAGGATTGTGAGATATGATTTCCATGCACAAAGCCATGTTGACTATCCCTAATCAGTTCTTGTCTTTCCAAATGCATGTACATCCTGTCCTTCAGGATTCTTTCCAATAACTTGCCCACCACCGACGTCAGGCTCACTGGCCTATAGTTCCATGGTTTGTCCATACCACCCTTCTTAAACAGTGGCACCACATTAGCCAACCTCCAGTCTTCCGCCAGCGCACCTGTGACTATCGATGATACAAATATCTCAGCAAGAGGCCCAGCAATCACATCTGTAGCTTTCCACAGAGTTCTCGGATGCACCTGATCAGGTCCTGGAGATTTGTCCACCTTTAACCATTTCAAGACATCCTACGCTTCCTCCTCTGTAATATGGACATTTTTCAACACGTAACCATCTATTTCCTGACATTCTATGCCTTCCATATCCTTTTCCACAGTAAATACTGATGCAAAATACTCGTTTAGTATCTCCCCCATTTTCTGCGGCTCCACACAAACGCTGCCTTGCTGAACTTTGCGGGGCCTTATTCTCTCCCTAGTTATGATTTTGTCCTCAATGTATTTGTAAAGAAAAACCCTTTGGATTCTCCTTAGTTCTACTTGGTAAAGCTATCTCATGTCCCCATTTTGCCCTCCTGACTTCCCTCTTAAGTATACTCCTGCTGCCTTTATACCCTTCTAAGGATTCACTCGATCTATCCTGTCTATACCTGACAGATGCTTCATTCTTTTTATTAATCAACCCCCCTAGTTAGCCAGCAATCCCTATACCTAGCAGCCTTTCCTTTCATTCTAACAGGAATATACTTTCTCTGGATTATTGTTATCTCATTTCTGAAGGCTTCCCATTTTCCAGCCGTCTGTGAATATCTGCCCCCAATCAGGTTTTGAACGTTCTTACCAAATACCGTCAAAATTGGCCTTTCTCCAATTTAGAACTTGAACTTTTAGATCTGGTCTATCCTTTTCCATCATTATTTTAAATCTAATAGAATTACGGTAGCAGGCCCCATAGTGCATCTCCACTGACTTATTTCCCCAAAGTGAGTCAAGTTTTGCACCTTCTCTTGTTGGGTCATCCACATACTGAATCAGACAATTTTCTTGTACGCACTTAACAAATTCCTCTCCATCTAGACCCATAAAGCTATGGCAGCCCCAGTCTATGTTTGGAAAGTTAAAATCTCCGACCGAATCACCCTACTTTCTGACACCCTAGCTGAGATCTCCTGACATGTTTGTTTCTCAATTTCCCTCTGACTATTAGGGGGTCTATAATACGAGCCCAATAAGGTGATCATCCCGTTCTTATTTCTCAGTTCTACCCAACTAACTTCCCTGGATGTATTTCCGGGAATATCCTCCCTCAGTACAGCTGTAATGCTATCCCTAATCAAAATCGCCACTCCCACTCCTCTCCTGCCTGCCTTTCTATCTTTACTGTATCATTTGTATCCTGGAACATTTAGCTGCCTGTCCTGCCCATCTCTGAGCCATGTTTCTGCAATTGCTATGATATCCCAGTCCCATGTTCCTAACCATGCCCTGAGTTCATCTGCCTTCCCTGTTAGGTCCCTTGCATTGAAATAAATGCAGTTTACTTTATTAGTCCTACCTTGTCCCTGTCTGCCCTGACTATTTGACTTGTTTCTTTTCTCAATTGTACCAATTTCAGATTGATCTGGTTCCTCACTATCTCTCTGCCCACTCCCCCCTCCCCCACTTTACTAGTTTAAATCCACTCGAGCAGCTGGAGCAAATCTCCCTGTCAGTATATTCGTCCCCTTCCAATTTAGGTGCAATCCGTCCTTCTGGTATAGGTCCCTTCCACCTCAAAAGAGATTCCAGTGATCCAAAAATGTGAATACTTCTCCCATACACCAGCTCCACAGCCATGCCTTCATCTGCTCTATCCCTCTATTCCTGTCCTCACTAGCTCGTAGCACCAGGAGTAATCCAGATATTACTACTCTCGAGAACCTCCTTTTAATATTTCTGCCTAACACCCTGCAATCTCCGTCCAGAATCTCAAACTTTTCCCTTCCTATGTCGTTGGTTCCAATTTGGACAATGACCTCTTGCTGGCCCCTCTCCCCCGTGAGAACATTCTACACCCTTTCTGAGACATCATTGATCCTGGCACCAGGGAAGCAACATACCATCCACCATTTTTTTCTTTGCTGGCCACAGAACCGTCTGTCTGTTCCTCAGACTAGGGAGTCCCCTAACACAATTGACCTCATGGAATCCGACGTATCCCTTGTTGCAGTAGAGCCAATCTCAATACCAGACACCTGCCTGTTCGTGCTCCATTCCCCTATGAATCCATCACCCGCTACATTTGCCAAAACAGCATATTTGTTTGAAATGGGGACAGTCGCAGAAGACTCCTGCACTACCTGCTTAACTGTTTTACCTTACTTGGAGTTAACCCATCTATGTGACTGTATCTGAGACCTCCCCCCTTCCTATAACTGCTATCCATCACACACTGTTGCTGTTACAAATTCTTCATTGTCTTTAACTGTCTCTCAAAACGATACATTCGATCTGACAGAATTCTCAACCAGAAGCATTTATTGCAGATATAATCTGCAGTAAGCCTTAAATCCTCTTTAAACTCCCACATTTGACAAGAAGCGCATATGATTCTACTAAAGCCATTTGTGAAGTTTCACAATCTACTGACCCAGAAAAACAAAACTGTCTTATTCCTCTACAAAACACTGCTCAAAGTAAAATTAATATTTATGGCTTATATTTTAAGATTAATCAAGAGACATATCTCAAAAACATATAATTAAGGAAGAACCCACTCGACTTACTTCTGCAGACTTTCTGTAGGACACAGATAAAACAATTCATTAATCTTGCAGGGAACCTTGCCCAAACAGTTCCTCCAAACCAGTTGTAAATTTCACTGTTTGTTAAATTTCCTAGACGCACTCCGATATCTAGCGATACATGAATTCAAATACAAAAGGCAGTAACTCAGCAGGTACGCTGTCCTATCAGTTCCTTCCCCTCACCATGTGCTTCCTTTGTCTGTCCTTTTCCCTCTTAAAGCTGCTGTTGCTTTGACTTTTTTTTTCCCAAAGTTCCAAAATAATGCAAAAGCATACAAAACAGTAATTGCTGCTTCTGGAATTCGAGGAAATCAACTCCAACACCTAAAATACCTCAAAAAAGGAGCAGCTGTTACAGCTAGGAATTTTTCCTGCCCTGACTTCTGAAAATCCAAATACATTACTTCCACTGGCTGTCCGTGGTCTATGCTGCAAGAAAGAACTTTAAATAATTCCGAAGTTTGTCAGGCAAGATTTCTCAGACAGCAATGCATTGTGATTCTCTGCAATTTTGCTGTTCATTTCTACATACCCTATATCACTTCTTATATAATGGATTCCAACGGTTTCCCTCCATATGTCAAGTTAATTGGTCTGCAGTCCTCCATATTATCTCTTCTTCCCTGTGTACATAGATGGATCATGTTTACTACCTTTCAGTTATCTACAATGGCTATGGCCTTTGCAGAGTCTGCAAGAAAATAAAATACAGTCACTGACAGTTCAATTAATCTGCTGTTTTATTTTTGACATTTTGATATGAAGTATATTTGGCCCATCAGATTTAGCAATGACCAATCTAGCTCAATTTTCAAGGACTACCTTGTTGCTGATATGAATGGACTTTCTGTCTTTAGTTCCACAAGTCCCATGTGATCACTTGCTTCACACAGAGATTGCCTGGCGCTTTCTCCATGAAGACAGATGCAAAGTAGCTGGTTATTTTCTCTGCCATTTCCTTGTTCCCCATCAATAAATTCTTCTGTACCTTACAAATTTCTACATTTGACCTTGCTTTTGTTTTCTTTGGTATATGGATTGTAGATGTAAGCAGTCTGTGTGTTTCCTGTTTGTTTGTTTTCATGTTCTTTTTGATTTCCTTAACACTTTATTCATTCTTATTATCGGAAAAGTAAATCTCTCAGAATCTTCAGGTTTGCACAATATCTGGAATTCTTCTGAAGCTGCTTCCTTAGATTTAATGCAATCTTTGCTTTCTTACGTAAACCATTAATGAGTCACCTTCCCTTTCGTTGGTGTTTGTAACTTAGTGATATGTATGTATTTTTCAGATTTTACAGTATTTCTATCACTAAATGCCATTGTTTGTCTCACACTAAATGTCATATTGTATTTTTCCAATTCACTTGACCCTCTAGCATTTGGGTTTCCATGATATTTGAGTTTAATGTTCAAAAATTCTATATTGCTTGCAGCGCCGTGTAAAATTCAACATATTAATGCGATTGCCCAAAAGCTGCCTCAGAGCACGGTAAGTAATTAGTCCTTCTGACCACACAACACCACACCCGAAATAACCTGCTATCTACTTTGGTTCACAACACACTCTTCAACCTATCTCATATACACATGAAATAGATTTTTCACAGCATTAACAATCATTTAGTTAACGCAGTTTAGATGCAAATTTAGATCATCCAATATTACCGCATCACTCAAGATATTTACATATCTAATTTCCAGATAATCGGATGCGCAAAGTTGCACAACAGTTTTGGTTTAGATATGTAAGGCACCAATGAGTGTTCTTCCTAGTTGTTTGCAAGATCCATGCAAACATATTCTGAAAAAGCTATGGGATGTGCTCTGTGCTGTTATTAGTGATAGACGTGGACAAGACATTGGGGAGGCTCACCCCGATGCTGAGATGATCTGAAGAAATGCCCATCAATACAGGACAAGCATCAATAACCTTCCCCGTTCAGCCAGGACAAAGGTGTTCCTATTCTCTCTACTCCCTCACACTCTCTGTATATCTGTTACAGCACCTACCCCCGAACAAGGCTCTTGTTCCACTACTCTCACTATTGCATGCAACACTCTCTTTCCTTCACTCTCTCTGTCACTGAAAGCAAATCGAGATTAAATTTATTGTTTTGCCAACATTGAAACAGTGAGACAGTTTGATGCTGGGGACATAAAATGCGGACATTTTGAAAATTGGGGAGAGAACAGATGCCATCAAGACGGAAGAAGCCTGGGATCAATCATCTTGCTCCGCAAGAAATTAGGAAATACTTACTGTCATATATATTTTTTCATATGAAACATATTCACAGTAAACAGAAATACGACGACCCAGGGAATTCATCAGCCAGGAGAGTAACATCACAGAGGACGGCAGTGGCTGTGTGGTTTTGAAATTAAGTTGATGTAATCTTTATAAGTGTCTGATTGAAACAGCATATTGTTAGAGATTTGGGGGCAGTTGTGGGGGGTGGGTTGGTTAAAGTTGTAAATAGTTGTGGCATAATGTTCACTTTTACAATTAAAAATAAATTGGCGTTATTTTCTTTAAATAGTGGAATTTGGGAGTTCTCTGTCACTCATATTCTAATAGATTACGAGGTGAGGTGAGCTCTCCTGGGTGTTTGGTTTCATTAACAGAGGCGTTCACCCCCACATCGTAACACTTGCAAAGACCAACAGAGAGAAAACAAAATAAGGAGTGAGAAAGTTAAATATGAGGATAAGCAAGCCAGTTATGTAAAGAAAGAATGTAAGAGCTTCTTTCGAGACATAAAGGGCAAAAGAGAGGCAAAATTGGGCATCTGATCGCTAGAAATTGACACAGGAGAGATAGTAATGTGGAACAAGGAAATGACTGAGGAGCTGAAAAATTATTTTGTGTCAGTCTTCACGGTTGAAAACACGAGTAATATCCCAAACATTGAAATGACTTCGTGGACAGACCTGAGTAAGGTGGTCATCACCTCGGAGAAGGTGTTGGGAAAACTGAATGGCCTGAAGGTAAGTAAATCACCTGGACCAGATGGACTCCACTCCAGATTTCTAAGGCAGATAGCTGATGAGACAGGGGAGGCGTTGGTGGAGATCTTTCAGGAATCTCTCGAATCAGGGAGATTCCCAGAGGACTGGAAAATCGCTAGCGTGATACCACCGTTTAAAAGATTAAACAAAAAAACGGAAAATTACAAAGTGACTAATCTAAACTTGGCTGCACGTAAGATCCTGGAATCCATTGTGAAGGATGAAATTTCTGAATACTTGGATGTGGATGGTAAAGTAGGACAAAGTTAGCATGGTTTCATCAAGGGGAGGTCATGCCTGGAAAATCTGCTAGAAAACCTTGAGGATGTAACAATCAGCTTAGATCAAGGAGAGCCATGGATATCATCGACCAGAACTTCCAGAAGATCTTTGACAGGAGGTTACTGAGTAAGGCATGGGCCCATGGTGTTAGAGGCAAGGTGCTAACATGGATAGAAGTTTAGCTGTCTGGCAGGAAGCAAACAGTGTCGATAAAAGTGTCCCTCTCCGGTTGACAGTCGGTGACAAGTGGTGTTCCATAAGGCTCAATGTTGGGACCATAACTTTTCACTTTATACATTAACGATCCAGATGAAGGATCTGAAGGCATTCTATCTACGTTTGAAGATGAAGCAAAAATAGGTATAGGGACAGGTAACGTCGAAGAGGCAGGGAGGCTCACGAAGGATTTGTATAGGTTAGGATAATAAACAAAGAAATGGCAGATGGAGTACAACGTGGGAAATTGTGGGAACATGCACTTCGTTAGGAAGAATAAAAAACATGGACTACCGAGAAAATTCAGATATCTGACGTGCAAAGGGACTTGGGAATTCTACTCCAGGATTGTCTCAATGTAAACTTGCAGGTTGTGTCAGTAGTTAGGAAGGCAAATGCAGTGATGGAATTTATTTTGAAAGGGTTTGAATGTAAAAGCAGGGACGTACTTCTGAGGCTCGATAAGGCTCTTGTCTGACTATATTTGGAGTAGTGTGCGTTGTTCTGAGCCCCATATCTCAGGAAGGATGTGCTGACCTTGGAATGGGTTCACAGGAGGTACACGGGAATGGTCCCAGGAATGAAAAGCTTAACATATGAGAACGTTTGAGGATGCTGGGTCTGTTCTTGATGGAGTTCAGAGGGATGTGGGGGGATCTAATTGAAACACACAGAATACTAAATGGCCTGGACAGTGCGGATGGTGAGAAGACTCTAGGACCCAAGGATACAACCTTAGAGCCAAGGGAAATTCTTTAAGAACGGAAGTAAGGAGAAACGTTTTCAGCCAGAGAGTGGAAAATCAATGGAATTCATTTTCACAGAAGGCAGTGGAGGTCAGTTCATTGTGTATATTTAAGATAGAGGTCGTTAGCTTCTTGAGTATCAAAGGGTTCAAGGGTTACAGGGAGAAGGCAGGAGAATGATTTTGAGAAACTTGTCAGCCGTAATTGAATAGTGGATCAGACTCGATGGGCTGAATGGCCTAATTTCTGTTCCTGTATCCGATGATCTTATGGTCATTACCCACTGTCTATTGCCCACTCTCTCTCACTTTGCCCCATCTGACCGCAAAATGTGAGAGTAAAAATCCCTGAGTCATCTTCACCAAACTTGGAGCATTCCTGTTGAGGATTCATGGGAATCGCTCCACTGATTGAAGGAAAGGAAATTCTGCCAAATCCAACTGTTCCAGGAAGAAGTCTCATACCAGCAGCTTGTTTGAGTAGAATACCGTTGGAGACAGTGTATCAGTTGGGACGCATTATCTCTTTTCCATTTGAAATGAGTTCAACTATTATGAAACTCTGGAAACCTTTTCCTATTCATTTTCTTCTTCAGACATGTGCGATTGTGTATGCGTCTGTACGTGTGTGACTCTGTGTATTCACATTTTTTGAGAGACTGGGCTTGGTTACACTTAAAACCTGTTGTAACCAGTGGAGAAGTGGGGCTGGAAAAGGACACAGTGACCCTCCAACATTTGTCGGAGCAGAAATGAGAAATTCACACGGGCTGTTCAAATGGGAATTCTCTTCCCCAGAGGTTTCAGCTCAAGATGGCAGCTCAACACCACCACTTCCAGCGTAATTAGACATGGTCCATAAATGTTGGCCTATCAACTACACCCACATTCCATGAACAAATCTAAAATGATAAACTGCAACAGCATTAATTGAATGGGAACAAGACTGAGAGATAAATGCCTGCTGCCTTCCAGAATTGTGCTGCCTGTGTACTTTGACTTTGTGCAGTTCCCTAGTATTGTGCCTGGATGCTTGCATTTATTCAAAGATGTGTTTTGGAACATTTGACAGACATGTGAATGGAGGAAAATTGTGGACAGACAGAAAGGTGCTGCGCAGACCACTCTCAGATCAGCCATGATCTTACTGTCTGGTCGAGCAATGACGAAGTGCCTAATGACCCACTCCTGCTCTTCAGTTCTCTGTTCCTATGTTAGAATCAGTCCTTAAAACCACTTGTATAGGAGCAGATAGAGACCACTTGCTCCAAATACCTGGTTTGCAGTATTACAGGATATCATTCAGTCCCTCAACACTGTGTGGTTTGCTGTGAGTTGGAAAATGTGATGGGAAATTCAAGCTGTGTATGAAAGTGGTCTCCCACCTCTTTAAAGAGTGTCTCCTCTCTGCAAGTGGTGTTTCATTTGTTGGTCATGTTGTAGACCCAGATTCATGTGAATATCCAGCCCATACCTCTCCCAGAGATGGCTCATAAAATTCTTTTCTCTCATTGTCCTCAACATTCAATAGGAAAATTTCCAGGAAAATTAAAACCATTAACATTCCAAAGACAGAATATGAGGACATAAGAAACAGGAAGAGGTAATTTGGATGCTCAAACCATTGTATGCTATCATGGCTAACCTACTGTTGGCATTAACTCTTCTTTAATGCGCAATTCTTCACACCCCTCAGCTCTATGACAGGTCAAAAATCCATCTGCCTCCTTTTTAAATACTTGGAGTGATATAGCTACCCTAACTTTCTCGACCGAGAATTCCTAACATTCACTACCCTCTATGAGAAGAAAATACTCTCCACACAGATACCATCACGCATTAACATTAACAAAAGTGTTTAACTGACCTGCTCAGGTAAGAGGGATTGACCCTAATATCAAGGCTGGATATGACTGAAGATTTTATCGACAGAGGCGCTGAAATACCCAGAATCATGCATCCCGAGTAAAAATAAAAATACAAGCCATGGAATTCATCACCTTCTCCGTGTCTGTGTAGAATATAACGAGTGATTGTCCATCACCATCAAGTTTCAATGCAATGACCTGTTATTCGTTGACTGTGCTACAGATTAACCTTCACTCACTCGTCTTTTACCACCAGCCAGGGATTAGTCTCATAAAATTCCTTTGCACAACCTCTATTGTAATGAGATAATTCCTTTTAAAGGAGAAAAATCTGTCCATAATACCCCGAATATGGCCTCAACTACACTCTCAGTGATGATCACAATACTTCCTTTCCCTCACTTACTGGTCTCCGTATCTTTATTATGACATAAAAAAAACCATTCCTTCTCTATGCACTGCCACTGTTGTGGAATTTAAAAGTTCCTTACATCTGTCTGTCAGCATCAGTAAAGCCAGCACTAGAGGTGCCCTTGAAAATGAACATCACTCTTGGGGTGAAACTCGGTCAGAAAGATTGCACTTGAAATAGGGAATGTTCACCTACCTGAATGGAAATGAAGTGTAGACATAAGGAAAACAAGCAGAGGAAGGGAGCTAACTTTACTTTTGTTCGTCTCTCACGGGATGTGTGCAGCCATGGTCAGGCCAGAATGTTATGCTGAGCTTGAACTGAGTGACTGGTTCAGCTGTTCCACAGGACAGTCAAGAGTAAAACACATTGCTGTGGGTTTGCCCAGACATGACTGGGGAAGGATAACGCATTGGCTTCTCTGAAGGACATGAAGCAAGCAGATGGGCCTTTTCTCACAAATGATGATAGTTTCAGTCCAATAACATCAATTTCGTTCATGAGATATCAACAGATTATTATTCTGTGCCTCTAGATTATGTGTCAATGACTTAAGCAGCATGCAGCATCTGCCCGTCTGACAGAATCCGTGCAGTAAACAAGTTCAACATACTCAAGAGCAATTATTCTGTAATTGACGTGTGGTTAAAAGGGACTTGATAAATTGTATCCAGATTTAACAAAGGCACAATTGATGGTTTATTCAGAAGATGCACTGTGGCAGAGGAGGAGTCGAGGATATCATGATGGTGGTATTGGACAGGATTAGTGAGTGGGAGGATATAGAAATGTAGATCTGTGCAGGGCTAGACGGATTATGGAGTTTGAGAACAGTCTGGTTCTCCTCACAATTTGGTGAGTAATTTGCTCGATACTATTTGTGAGGAATGGAATATTTCATTGGAATTGAAAATGTTGGCATCCACCTTTCTAAATTTTAAATAATATGTGCAGCAATTCAGTCCAACCTGGCTTAATGAACGGATAGAATGAATTACCAGGAACACAAACTTAGCGAGGATGGGATAGTAACCAGCTTGAATAGATCCGCAAAACTAATGAGATCCAAGGCCGAGAAAGACAGTAAAGACCCTCGGATAAACTCCTGTCCATTGCTGGAACATTTCAGGCTCATGGTCTCAGATTCTGATCCATTGTTGGAACATTCCAGTCTAATGTTCTCAGATTCTGATCTCTCCTCCCCCTCTCTCTGGATCTGCTGATGCCTGTTACTGCTGTCGGTGATGCTCCCACTGATACTATGAGATAACACATTGAACCGAGTCCCTAATTAATAGAAGAGGAAAGTCCTCCAGTGACATATTTAGGATGCACGGGGACTGACATCAATCATAGTCAATGAACAAATACCTCCCGTTTACCCATTTCACTTCAATGTGTTTTATTAAAATTCCAAATTATGATTAAAAATTTACATATTCTGGATGATATATGTGGGGGTGACTGAGGGAACAAATGTTGGGTCTGGTAGATCAATCATGTGTAAACATTCAATCTGCCTTGGATATGGGAGCGATGCCAGAGGGTTATCAGAATATAAGCGTGCTTCTTCATTTATGAATTGAAACATACGTTCTGTATCTACTGATCAGGCACTGCAATATCAGGAAGACATTGATAGAACTTTTATCGTCCATGATCTGAGAAGAAAATATCCCTAAGACTACATGCGGTTATAACAGACTGCGACATGGCTATGTTAAAAGGGAATTGTACCTAAGAGATAATGGTGACTGCAAATATTGGATAATTCAGTACAAGTAAAGCATGGCGGTGGAAAATGCACAGTAAGCCAGGCAACATCCAAGGAGCAAGAGAGTCGACGTTTCAGGCAGGACCTTTCTTCAGGACTGGGGAGGGAGAAGGGGATAAGAGAAAATGGGCGATGGGGTGATGCTGGGGGAAAGATCAGTGAGAGGTGAGTGAAGATATGAGGTGATAGTGATAGATCGGTGGGGAGTGTGGAGCAGATGGTGGGAAGGAAGATGGACATTAAGTCTCCTCGAGAGGGCAGATGTGAGTCCGGGGGTTGGATCTGGGATCTGGGTTGGCCAGGAGGGATTTGTAAACCAGTGAATCCAATGTTCATGCCGTGTGTCTGGGGCTTCCAAGGCAGAAGATGAGGTGTTACTGGTATCATCCTAGTAATCTCTTCTCAACCATCTCCGGTTTAATAATCTCCTTCCTATAACAGAACTGCACACAGTACTTCAGAAGAGGCTGTATCAATATCCTGCACAGTCTCAGCATGACTTCTCAACTTCTAACCTCAAAGGGATGAGCAATGAAGTAACCTTAAACACCCTACACCACAACTTCAAAGAATTATACCTGCGCCCCTGGGTCCCTCTTTTCTATGTAACTACCAAAGCCCACCATTAATTGTATAAGCTCTCCCCTTGTTTGTTTTTTCAGAATGCAATGCCTCACATGCTTCCATGTTAAACCCCATCTGCCACACCTCAGCCCAGTGAGTGATATTACTGCCCCCTCACACTCCCCCTTTGGATTAAACGACAATCCCCTCTCCAGAAGGCCGACAGACACCAACCTTGATTTTCCCAAAGACCCAGAGTTTGGTTTGCCTTGTACAGGCAGAGTGAGAAGTCCATAACCAAAAGCTGGAAAGGAAACAGTTGCCTTGTATCAATGAATGATTTTAGGAGGAGGGAAGCCACATGATTGAGATTTGAAATAGTGACAAGTATTTTGGGCCCAGAATTGTGCTCCTTTCTCCTCTCTGGTGTTCAGTATTGATATCTACTCGTGATCATTAATAGTGCAGAGTGTGTCTGCAGGATTTCTTTCCCTAATATAGCAGACTACTGGCAATAACCATTTAAACCAGAAATCAAATCCAAGCAATTGAAGATGTTCATTCGTTATCTCAATGACACAGCGAATGCACTCAACATCGCTTAGTTGAGGCTAATAACTTGTACTTTTTTTTTCAATTAGAAATGTCTCCTGTATAATTTGGTAATGTTAACCAGAATTTAATAAATCCACACACTTCAAATATGACCCGAAATCTGGGCATGATTTAGGCCTTGTTTAATGGATGGTGCCCACGTTTCTGCGCCGGAGCTCTGGATTCGATTCCAGTCCATGACTGTCTGATAGTGCCCCTATCTCTGGAGAAGGTGGAGTGGAGTCATGTCCTATGGAGGTGTGTCACAGCATGTTACAACAGGCTGATGAACAACACACAAGAGCATCATGTTGCAGCTTTAGGGGCTAATGCTGAATGATGGTAGTGTCCCTATCACTGCGCCGAAAAATCTAGTTCCAACTCCCACAGAGCTGTTTCATAACATATCTGAACAAGTTGATGAAACTTTTTTGGAATCGTGCCTTGATAGAGAAGGAAGAGGTACCACGACTGAATTTCAGACTATTGACCCAGGATGACTGAAAGCGCAGCCAACCCTCTTGATTGGAGTCACAGTTACACTTCCTAGACGTTTATAAAATTATGAATAGCATGGATAGAGTGAGTGGTCAAGGTTCCCCCCGCCCCGCTCCCCCACCCCCCCCTCCCCCCCACAAGGTAGGAGAGTCTAAAACTAGAAGGCATAGGTTGAAGGTGGGAAGAGAAATATTTGAAAGACAATGAAGAACCACTTTTTTTCCTGCAGAGGGTGGTGTTTCTATGGAATAAACTGCCAGAGAAACTGGTGGAGGCTGGAACAATGATAACATTTAAAAGGCAACTGGATGGCTTTGTGATTAGTGGGACATGGGCCAAATGCTGGCAAATGTGAGTGGATTAATTTAGAATAATCGGATGGCATAAACAAGTTGAAGGGTCTGTTTCCCTGTTGTACATCTCTGTGAATCATTGATTTAATTAATGAAGGTCTCTTTGTAATCTTCAGCTGTTCACCGTTATACAAACACTGTTCACTGTACACCAAAACTTGATGTCATCCGCAAATTTGCGAAATATACCTTCTATAACTCTCATCTAAATCATATATATAAATGACAAACAAAAGTGGCAAACAATTTTGCCTCTGGATCATCGCTGCTCACAGGCTTCCAGTTCAAAAACAACCATCCACCACCACCCTGTCTCCTGCCATTAAACAGATATACACAGAAACACACAGGCAATCACACACACATACAGAGACACCGACGCAACTATGTCATTCAGACAAAGGTTAAATTAAAACAACGATCGAGAGTTACAGTGAGAAGGCAGGAAAGATGTGTTGAGAAACACACCCGACAGGATCAAATAGCAAAGGAGACTTGATGGGCCAAATGGCCTAATTCCAATTTCTTATGCTCTGTGGCCTTAAGGTGTCAGGATTATTTTCCAAAGGTGCAGTAGAAGCTACGTTTGATAAATACTTGACTGAACAGTCAATTTGACTATGGGATAGGTTTGAGGGGCTGAATGGTATATGTTTGTTCCTATTTGCTGTGCCCTTGTTTCTGAAAAGAGTAGGTGACTTGCTGTGAGGTTAACACGCTTTAATATAAAAGGGGTCTCCCATTTCCATTTGAGATTACTTTGCTCCTTTCTCCTTTGGATTGTGCGATCTGTGGCGTTCTCATCCCCCGAGAACAGTGAAGTCTGGGTCATTGAGGATATTCAAGGTTGACCTTGACTGATCATTGATGGCCAGGAGGGTCAATGTTTATTGGGAACAGACAGGAAAGGGGTATTCAGTTACAATCAGACCTGCCATGATGTTTCTAAACTGAGCAGCAAGTTGGAGAGGGGACGAGAGCCAACTGCTGCTCCTACCTCACCCGTTGTTCAGTCAATTCACCTCCAAGGCTGTTACAGAGAGAGAGAAAGATCCCATTCAGCCAGTCAGCATCGTAACAATACAGCAGGTGGAGGCCATAATGCACCTCTATGGGATTAGACGGGAATAGAATGAAGTATTCAAATCATTTCATTAAATTACACAGCACAGGACGACGCCATATAACCATCCCAGGCTATTACGCAGGAGCAGGGGCGCCTTGAGCAGCATCAGGAAATACAGAGTAGAGATCATTACTGATTTTGTTTTTGGCAAGCTGTAACTAGTGGAATTCTTCAGGGATCTGTGTGAGGTCATCAACAAATTACAATCCATACCAATGAGTTGGATGGAGAGGATTTATCTCAGTTTGCTCATACATCAGGATAGTCAATCAATAAGATGTCAAATGGACACAGAGCGTCTCCAATGAGATACAGACAGGGGGAGGGCAGCACGTCGGCAATGGGATACAGACGGGGAAGGCATAGCATCTACAGTGGTATACAGACAGGGGGAGGGCAGACCGTCTGCAATAGGATACAACGGGGGAGCGGGGGGGTTCAGAGCGTCTGCAATGGGATAGAGACAGAGGAAGGGCAAAGCATCTGTAATGGGATACAGACAGGGGAGGGAAGAGCGTCTGCAATGGGATAGAGACAGGGGGAGGCAAAGCATCTGCAATGGAATACAGACAGGGGGAGGGACAGAGAATCAAGCGATGGGATACAGACAGGGGAGGGCAGAGCGTCTGCAATGGGATGCAGACAGGGGACAGTTTTGAGCAAACCTTCAGCAGAAAAAAGTACATTTCTGTGATGGGAATTTTCTGTTTTGGGGAAAAGACAAAACAGCAGAAAATTATTTAAATGCAAGGAGAATGCAGAACAGAGTGGTACAGAGGGATCTGTGTGTCTTAGTACATGAATCACATCAAATTACTCTGAAGATGCAGCTGGTGATTTGATAATAAATGGAATTATTCTGTTCCGTGTAAGGGGTGTTGTGTTTGATCTTCGCGATGATTTTTGCATCAGTACAGGGCATTGTTGAGATCACATCTGATGTATTATGTGTCGTTATAATTCACATAACTGATAAAAACAAAATTGCTGTCGAAAGGTTTCAAAGACTTTTCTCTTTACTCATTCTTGGGATGAAGGCATTACGTTACAAAGAAGGAACAGTTTGATCTGAGAATGAGAGATGTTTTATTGACCGTATAACATCTTGAGAAGAGTGTAGTTGGTAAATACCGGATGGATAGTTTTTCTTATTTGGGAGAATAAAATTGGGGAAATAATTTAAGAATAAGTCAGGTTCAAAGGAAAGGTCATTGGACCGAAAAATTGAACTCTGATTTCTCTTCATATCTGATGCCAGACAGGCTGAGCTTTTCCAGCAATTTCTGTATTTGTTTAAGAATAAAACATATTCATCTTAACACAGATATTGTGAAGTCATCAAACGCTTATGTTTACACTATGCAGGCACATATCAACACATCTTCAAAACAAGTCGGGCCATTTGTTGTTAATGAATTGATTCGGTGTGTGACAACAGCAATGATGCACTGACCTGGAGTCGAGAATGTGATGGAGTCATCTAGTTCAGACAATATTCAAGGAGAGCTCACATGGTCCCGTTTGGGGCCTGATAACATTACTGATTTAACTTACAGATAGAAAAATGTAGCCTATCTGTGAACGAACAGTCTATTGCTCCTTTTCTCTTTCCCTGCTGCTTAACACAACACTGTGTGGGAATGAAAACAAGCCTCGTCGTCTTTCCCACTCATGGAGGATTCAGCATGATGATTCATTGGAATCTCCCCACTGCCTGAAGCAAAGCAATTCAGCCAATCCAACTGTTTCAGGAAGAAATCCCATTGTCAGAAGGTTATGCGAGACGAATAACTTCAGAAGTAATTATTCAGACTCGATATGTGAGGGGATCAGACAAGGGATTCTATGGCTGCAAATGGGAATCCAAGATGATGTATAGTCTCCTATGTGCCAGGGTCCAGGATATCTCAGAGGGGCTGCAGAACGTTCTCACCGGGGTGAGGGAGTAGCCAGAAGTCATTGTGCACATTGGTGCAAATGACACAGGTAGAAGTAATGATGAGGTCATGCAGAGTGATTATAGAGAGCGAGGAAAAAGGGTAAAAGACAGGACCACGACAGTGTAATAACCGGTTTACTTCCAGTGCTCCGTGCTAGTGAGGGTAAGAACAGGCGGACATGGCAGAGGAATGCGTGGCTAAATAATTGGTACAGGAGGTCGCGATTCAGAGTTTTAGATCACTCGGATCATTTGTCGGGCAGAGGTGACGTGTTCAGGAAGGACGTGTCGTACCTGAATTGGAAGGGGACTAATATCCTGGCTGGCAGGTTTGCTAGTGCTACAAGGAAATGTTTCAACTAGACAGGCTGGCGTGGGGAAGGTGTGGGATCCTCAACAGCAGGGTTGCAAGTGCGAGGCTGGAAGGAGATACCGTAATCACAAACAGTAAAGTGCAGAGATAGGTTAGGTAGGAACACGACCGGGAGCAAGGAATGCCTGTTGGATTAAATTGCATCTATCTCAATGTAAGGTGGCTGACAGGTAAGGCCAATGAACTCAGTGCGTGGAGAGGTACGTGGGACTGCGATATTATAGCCATGACAGAAACATGGCTAAGGGAGGGACAGGACTGGCAGTTTCATGTACCAAGGTACAGGTGCTTTATGCGAGACAGAGATGGTGGAAGGAGGTGTGGGGGTTTCATTTTTGATTCAGGCGAGTTCCACAGCAGTAATCAGAGATAAAATAACTAATGGATAATCCAGTGAGGATTTGTGGGGGAAGCTAAGAAATAAAAAAAGGATTGATGATATTATTTGGGTTGTACTATAGCCCCCCTAATAGTAAAAGGGAATTAGAATAATTAAGATATGTACAGAGATTGGGGAGACTTGCAGGGCCAATAGGATTGCCATAGTCGGAGATTTTAATTTTCCTAACATTGACTGAGAACTACACAGAATTAAGGACTGAGATGGGATGTATCTATTAAGTGTGTTCAGAAACGTTTCCTCAAGCAGTTTGTAGAGGGTGCATTTCGGGAAGGGGTAAAACTTCACCTACTCTAAGAAATAGGGCAGGACAGGTGACTGAGGTGACAGTGGGGGAGCACGCTGGGACCAGTGACCATAGATTTAAAATACTTATGGAGAAAGACAAAACTGGCCCGCATGTTCAATTTCTAAATTGGGGGAAAGCGAATTTTGATGGAATTAGAGAGGAACTTGTAGGGGTTAGTTGGAGGAATTTGTTTAGAGGCGAAGGGACCTCCGGCTAGTGGGAGGCCTTTAAAAATGAAATGGCTGGGGTTCAAGGTCTATATGTTCCTGTGAGCGTAAAAGGCAAGGTTGGCAGGAAGAGGGAACCCTGGAGGTCAGGAGATATTGTGGCTTTGACAGGCAAAAAGGAGGAGTGGCTGAGATCCATGCAGCTGGGATCAAGGAAATCCCTGGCGGCGTACAGGGAATACAGGAGTTTACCGACGAACGAAATCAGAAGGGCGAAAAGGGCGCACACGACAGCATTGTCTGAGAAGATTAGGGTGAATCCAAAGAGGTTCTTTAAGTATATTAAAGTTAAATGAATAACTACATGAGAATATGACCCCTCAAGGTCCAAAGTGGACATGCATGTCTAGAACCATAGGAGATGTGTGAGATTCTCAATGAATATTTCTCCTTTGTCTTTACTGTCGAGAAATACATGAAGACTTGGGAGGTTAACAAAGGTAGTGATGATATCTTGGGGTTAGTCGATATCACAGGAGAGGACGTGTTGGATGCATTAGAATGTATGAAGGTGGATAAATCTCCTGGTCCTAAACAGATGCATCCAAGAATACTGCAAGAGGCTACGGAAGAAACTACGGGAACCTGGGTGATATTTTTGCATCATCGTTAGCCGCAGGTTAGGTTCCAGAATATTGAAGTTTTGCAAACGTTGTGCCATTATTCAGGAAGGGAAGCAAAGAGAAA
This sequence comes from Chiloscyllium punctatum, assembly GCF_047496795.1. NCBI lineage: Eukaryota > Metazoa > Chordata > Chondrichthyes > Orectolobiformes > Hemiscylliidae > Chiloscyllium > Chiloscyllium punctatum. The sequence goes on from NC_092781.1 coordinate 65,749,234, forward strand.
TCTGGGAACTATTGACCGGGAAGCCTAACATCTGGAGTCGGTAGGTTACTTGAGAAGATTCTGAGGGATAAGATATACACACGTTTGGAAAGACAGGGTTTGATTAGAAATAGTTTATTGTTTTTCAATTTCCTACAGTATAGAAACAGGCCATTTGGCCCAACAAGGCCACACCGACCCTCTGAATAGTAACCCGCCAAGTCCCATGCCCGTAATCTGTATTTACCCCTAACTAATGCACATAAGGCAGTGGCCAATTCACCTAACCTGTACATCTTTGGATTGTGTAAGGAAAATGAAGCTCCCAGAGGAAACCCACACAAACACAGGGAGAATGTGCAAACTCCAAAAGAGAGTCACCCGAGGCTGAAATCAAACGCGGATCCGTGGCACTATGAGGAAGCAGTGCTAACCACTGACCCACCATGCCACCCTTGCCTTTTTCCAACGCAGTTCAATGACACAGGTACAAAATCTATTCTGTGTTGCTGGAAAAGCGCAGCAGGTCAGGCAGCATCCAAGGAGCAGGAGAATCGACGTTTTGGGCATGAGCCCCTCTTCAGGAATCATCCTGAAGCCCTCCCTGAAGAAGGGCTCATGCCCGAAACGTCGATTCTCCTGCTCCTTGGATGCTGCCTGACCTGCTGCGCTTTTCCAGCAACACATTTTCAGCTCTGAACTCCAGCATCTGCAGTCCTCACTTTCTCCACAAAATCTATTCTGCCCTTCACCAATGATGCACGTTCCAATGCCACAAACCATGGATAATTTATTGTCCATTGCAAATGTCATCTTACTATTATTTATTATTGTTTGTTGTTATTTATTTTAACAATTATTATTAATAGTTGTTTTTAGACTGGAACGATTGCATGACTTTGTGAGTGGGAGATCATACCTCACAAATTTGTTTGAGTTGTTTGATGAAGTGACCAGGAATGTTGATGAGGGTAGCGCAGTAGACATAGTCTGTATGGTTTTCAGTAAGGCCTTGGACAAGATTACTCTTGATAGGTTGGTCTGGAAGGTTAGATTCGCATGGAATCCAGAGGGAGATGACAAATTGGATGCACAATTGGCTTGATGGTAGTAAATAGAGGGTTATAGTGGAAGGATGCTCTCGGAGTGGAGGCCTGTAACACATGAAATGCCTCAAGGGTCAGTGCTGGGCCCATTGTTGTTTATTATCTATTTCAATCATATTCTTCAGTCTGTATAAGGCATGATTAGTAAATTTGAAGGTGACACTAAAATTGGTGGTTTTATGGACCAACAGCGCATGTTCAATTCCCCACACAAACAGAGGTTGCCACGAAGGGCACACCCTCTCAACATCATCCTGTCACCCGAAGTGTGATGACCCTTAAGATAAACCATAATTTGTGGTCTCACTAACAAGAAAGTGGTCCTTTGGGACTCTATTCTATCCATGTTAATATTTAAATTTTTTCAAAAATATTTTTATTCAGAGAAAATCTTTTTAATGCTTCGATGAACCAATAAGTACCCAACTCAAAAAACAATGCAAATTGAACACAATTACACCCATGTGCATGTACATAAAGAAAAGGTAAATCAACGGACCAAAGAAAAATAAAAAAATAATAAAAACGAATAGTAGAACTCAGTGTAACAAAACTATAGCTCTCAACCTTCAAGACCATTAACTAATACACGTTCATTTGTTCGTAATTCCTCCTCTCTGGCCATTAGATTCATTAGTCAAGTTCGTCATAGCTATATAAAAGTCCTTATTAGAATGGCAGATCAGCCTGTACCTTGGTAATTCAAAAAGGGCTGCCATTTCTTATAAAAATCCTCTATTTTATGGTGCAACATACCTTTAAAAACGTCTAAAGGGCTATGCTCCATGACGAGGTTATGACGAGGTTATGACAAACCAATAGACCCAGGGGGTTTTCAGGCACCGAATGCAACAGAACTTTTTTTTCTGAACTCAGAGAGTGAGGGTATTAAAGTATTTTTTTCTTATGCACATCTGAGTAAGGTAGACTGGGCAGGCCCAGGAAAAGGGAAACCTGATCCATCTCGAATTCGGTCCTCAAGATCCTCTCCATCCCAGCGAACACACCGCTCCTATAGCGCCGGTGGAAGGTCAACAAGCAATGAGTAAGAGTGTCAATAGTCAATTTGTTTTTAAGACATACTCCATCTTGAATTTTGCGAGCGTGTCTGGGGCCACATAGACTCTATGAAGAATCTTCAACTGCATGGCAAGAGTCTTCTTGCAGATTGAAATCCTTCTTGCATTTACACAAATATCCTCCCCTATGTCCAAAGAGATCTGAATCCCATACTCTCTTTGCAGACCTCAGAAAGTCACAATGTCTCGTCTGAGAGGCCACTCTCCAACAAATGATAAAGGGTACTGACAGAGAGTGTGTTCTTAGCAATAAGCACCCTCTTCTCTGTATCGGATCTGTACTGGTCTGTTAAAAGCGTGGTTCTTTTCTGAATAACATCTCTGATCTGATAAAAAGAAAACAGAAGAGATCTCTACTCGGTAGTCTATAGTTATGACTTATTTGATCAAAGGACATCCTTGTTTCTCCCTCACATAAACTATCAAAGCAAGAAACACGCACGAGTTGTCCATAGTTTAAGCATGGAATCCAGTATTCCCCGTCGGATACATGGTACACCACGCTTTGGGGTAAGAAATGAGGTTTGGCTATGTTGCCTTCGATCGGACACATTGCCCTCCCTACTTTAAAGTTGTCGTTATTTATTGGGAAATGGTAATACTTCCTAACTGTCCTCATTTTGTCTATGAATAGCAGACTAATAAGGGAGCACTTTGCCTGAGAAGCTTCAATATCGAACCATATTGACACCGAGGCCTCACTAACATCGGGTAAAGAAGAGCTTAATTGATAGCTTTTAACATCCTGGAGATCTACTCCCCACAAACTGTGGGGTTGTTCTAATTTGGTTAACTTGATAAGGGGTCGCTTATGGTGACAAATCAGAGCTACATCATCCATTTAATCTCCTAAATGTCTGTCTGGGAAACATCAAAGAAAGCATTCACACGGGGTATAGCAAATAAGGAAGGGAATTCATGTTAATAAGAGCTATCTGACCCAGCCAGAATATTGGAAGTATTCAAAGATCTTGTTTAATTTTGTCAAACAAATGGACAAATTACACATTAAATATAAGTCCAAAGATAGGATTAATGAATATACCTAAATAGGGAACATCCCCATTAGCCCCGGACCATTGAAAAGGAAATCAGGATTCTCCCACGGCATCAGGTGTTTCCCTGAGTTTGCCCAGAGGCATGGCCTCTGACTTCGTAAAATCAATATTACAGCCGGAAAAGGCACCAAACGAACTGATGCATTGCATGAGGTGAGGTACCAAAACTGTGGGATTTAACAAAAAGTTAAGACCATCATCTGCAGACAGTGTAATTTTACGTGACTTCTATCCCACTTCTGTGGCAGATATGTTTGGGTCCCTGCAGATGGCCTTCACCAGTGGCTCCATCACCATCGTAAACAACACTGGTGTAAACAACCTTGTCGACTGCCTCTAGAAATATTAATTTTACAGGATCGCACACAGAGGGTCATTTTCAAGGACCCTCAGCCACTTGATAAAAACTTTGCCGAGACCAAATCTCTGCATCGAAAGAGATCATTAATACCTGCATAATTTGCTGTTGACACGCTTGGATCATATTGAGGAATCTCCTAACATTGTTGGAATACCTGCAGCCTTTTATAAGCCGCTATGGTATACTTTGACAATGGAAGGATAAATAGTTTCCATCCTCAATGTAAGGGACTCAGACAGAATTTTGAAATCAACATTTAGATGTGAGATGGGCCGATAGGAAGCACAATCTTTCGGTGTCTTCCTTTTCTTCAGAATAAGAGAGATATGAGCCTCTCTTAAGGATAGTGGGACGCAGTCGTGACTGTGAGAGTGACGAACATAGTAAACATCAGATCTGACAACAGGTTTATAAATTCCTCATAAAGCTCACGTGGACATCCGTCAGGACCGGGTGCCTTTCTGCCTGGAAGCTGCTTTACACCCTCCAGCACCGACAATGGTGAATGAAGGCAAGACGCTTATTTGGGGGTTACCCCTGGAAGGTCCAAGTTCTTGAAGAAAGATTCCATCTAAATCTATCTATCCCCATAATGCTTAGTCTGATATAATTCGGAGTAAAATCTCTGAAATGTTGCTTTAATCTTTATGGGATCACAGGAAAGGGTCCCAGTACCTTCCCTAGTTGAGGTAATGGCTTTGGGGTTCTCTTTTTCATCGGAAGATAGGCTAACGACTTGCCCGGTTTATCACGATGCTCAAACAGCCTTTGCTTTGCAAAAGTAAGTTCCTCCTTGACTGTCTGTGTGAGCGTGGAATTCACTGCAGACCGAAGCGTTGTGATCCTCTGCAGCCGAGCCACCGAGGGTCTATCAAAGTATGCCCTCTCGGCTGCCTTCAACCGTGCCTGGCCAAGTGTTCCTGCTCCAGCTTCTGCCGCACCCTAAGGAATAATTATTCCTTTGGCATAAGCCTTCGCAATTTTCCATAGAATGGATAGGTTACTGGTTGAATCTAAATTAATGGCTAAGAAAGATCTGAATTCATTACAGAAATACTCAATGTACTTACTATCCTTAAGAATAAAGGGATTCGCCAGTGTCTCGAACCTGCTATATTGCCCTTCATCTTAACCAATAAATATACTGCTGCATGGTCACAAATGGTAATATTCCCAATTGTACAGAACACCACTGAATCGAAGACTGCTGCAAGGTGTGGAAGAGATCAACTCTAGTGTGGCATTTCTGCGGGTTAAAGAAGAAAGTAAAATCCCTATTTATGAGGTGGATCTGCCTCCAAACATCCACCAGCCCCAGTTCCACACAAAAATCCACTAATTGCTTAGATTGGAAAGATGGTACTGGGAGCCTTTGGGCATGCTGTCCGCCGTGGGTGCAAAATAAAATTGAAATCTCCTCCTATGATAATGTTCTACGAAGAAAGATTGCTTAATTTGGAAAATGCATCTGTCAGGAATTTATAGCAGTGAGTCAGGGAGCAATAAACATTCAAACTACTGCTTTCTTCCCCATTTTGTTTTGAGGGTTATGATCCTCCAGTGGGTGTCTAATACAATCTACTAATTTAAATGAAAGATTTTTCCTCACCAGTATGGCTTCTCTCCTATTCCTAGTGTTAAAAGACGAGAAATAAACCCGATCAAATCCACCTTGCTGTAATGTCAAATGTTCCTTGTTATCAAAGTGCGTCTCTGCAATACGACAATATCCACCCTCTCCTTTTTCTTAACTGGCGAATGGCTCCCCTTAATGTTCCAGATACACCATTTAAGCACGACATTAGCCATTACACACTGAAACAATATTTGAACTCCAGAGAGGAGGAACTCGAATTACAAATTACTGAGCACCAATGAAAAAAGAATCATAGAGCTTAAGAAAACATACAAACTAATGCTACTACAACTAACAAGCTCTCAAAACGTTCCAAAACTAAATACATTCTAAAACAAAAAAAATACAAAGTGCCAGTGGCACTCAGGAGGGGCATTTACCCCCCGCCCACTGGGGGCATTTGCATGTCACAAATCTCTATCTTCTGCCCCATTATCAATACTGCATCCAGGGCAATTAATCACAAACATCGGGACTGAACTGCCCTTAGGTAGGTATTCAGTCATCACGATCACCTTCATAACTCTCTCCAGCTTGAGCCGAACCCGACACACAAACTAATCAAGAGAAAAATGAGTAGTATTACTAATGAAGAAGTTAAAAGTGTGTACTCTACCCACCCCCGACTATAATTTAACACTGCTTAATACCAGAAACGGTCAACAAACTTTCTTTTTAAAAAGGGAAACAAGGTTATCGCTTTCCATTAATGCATCCAGCCTACTTTAAAGTGCCCACAAAGTTTTCGCATCCTCTGGAGAGTTGGTGGATCTATTGAAAGATCCACTAGAGCATACGGAGCACCGCTGAGTTAATTAAGGAATACTGAATCTCAAGTTCCCTTAATCTTCTCTTGATATCATCAAAAGATTTTCTTTTCTGAATCACTGCCGCTGAAAAGACCTGAAAGAACATAATCCTGGAGCCCTCTTCGGGTCTCTTCCCTGTGTTCTGGAAGCTTCCCTAAATCTTTGTTTGTCCCTGCAACAATGTAATAGCACAAGGACAGGGTGAGGGCGTTGGTTGGAGTATAACCCGATGAACTGTCTCACTCTTCACCCGTCCCTCTTCAGCTTCGAAGTGAAGGAATCTCTGCAGCCAGTTCTCTCAAATAAAAACTCACTGGCTGATCACCTTATGTCCGGTCCAGCAGACGGATGATATGAACACTCTTCATCCTGCCCCTGCTCTCGAGGTCGTCACCTTGTTTAGTTAAGGTACGGACCGATTTTTCAAGGGTGAGGATCCGCTCCTTACAGGAATCGATCACAGTCTCTGCCCCTACAGTTTGGCGCTCGACCTCATCTGTTCTGTTTCCAAGGCTTTCAAGTTGCTGTTCATGTTTTTGTAGCACTGCTGAGAGTGGTTCTATCTTCCTGCTGATTGTTTCTTCAATCATGGTTTCAATCATTTCCCGTAACTTGGTGAACTCGGTGACCAAGTCCTAGTGAGTAACTCGGTCCATTGAATGAGCAGAGAGTGTTACAGGTGCGGCCACAGACATGCTGAAAGCTTCTGACGGGTGTACTGCGTGTTGGGACTTACTCGATCCTTTCCAATGTTTTGTCATTTCCACTTGACAAAATGGCATTAGTAAGGAATCTGTAGCTCTTTTAGTGTTCAATTGTAAGTAAATGACTATGGTGGGGTGGGGTAGAGCATTATTGTGGTACAGAGATCAGCAAAGCTGACCTTTCAGATCGCTGCCATCTTGTTTCCCCTATAAAACTTTATCGATGTTATCATTTCGTTTAATTCCTAGATATTCTGGAGCCGTGTCATTCAGTACCACTGTCTACATTTTCCCCAACACTGCACATTGCTGCACACTCCTCGATAATCCTTGACTCATCTGTGATTCGTGAACCTTGCCTCAAAAATATTCAATATCTCTGCCTCGAATGGTCTGCAGGGAAGAGTGTTCCAAAGACTCACTACACCCTGAATAAACAAAAATAAACAGACTAATCGGTAATTTACCATTGCCAATCAAACTAAGCTGCACATCTTTGAACTGTGGGAGGAAAGTAGAAAACTGGGAAGAAACACACACAGACACGGGAAGAATGTTCAAACTCCACATAGAGTGTGGGACGAAGTTGGAATTGAGCTTAGCTCTTTGCTGATATGAGGCAGCAGTGCTTACCACAAATCTAACATGCTGCTCCATTAGCCCTATCAGTTACGTGCGGCTGACGAAAGAAATCTGCCTGACTTGTTCCTGTCACTGAACCTGACCCCGTCTGAGACCTTTATCATCGGTCATATCACCGACCCGGTTACATTTAAAACTTGTTGTGAGCAGTGGAGGAGTGGGACTAGAAAATGAAACAGTGACACCCTCCAACCTCAGTCAGAACCGGAGTGAGGAAAAATTCACAAAGTCGGATTTCACTCAAGTGAAATTCCCTTCCCCAGAAGTTTGAGAAAGCTGAATCTTTATATTATATCGAGGCTGGCTTCGTCTGATTTTCCATGTGCAGGTGAATCAGGGATAATGGTGCAAGGAGAGAAAAGTGCAGCTGGGACCACAATGAGATGAGCCATGACCTTATTTACTGGTGGGATAGTGTCAAAGGGCCGTTTAGCCCACTCGCATCCCTCAGCCCTATGTTCTGCTGTTCCAATCAGCCCTTCAGACCTGCTACAAACAGGGAGATTGAAGCCACGCCGATGGTTAGGTGTAGTTTCGGAAATGCATTTGTAAATTCCAGGCTTCCCCATTCTGTAACTTCTGCTCTGGAATTGCTTTGAATGCAGATCTCATATCCCATTCAGGATTAACTCAGGCAAATTTTCTCCTCTCCTGAATGCAATATTGTACAACACGACTTCCAGGAAAATAACCAATTACTTTCCAAAAGCATGACATAAAAAACTAAGAATTAGGAACATGAGACGGCTATTTGGCCCCTCAAGACTGAATTCTCATTCAATAAGAACATGGCTGATCTATTTCCGGGCTCAACTCCACTTTCCTACCCAATTCCTTGTATCCCTCCACAACTCCCTGGGTTAGGGAATTCCAGACATTCACTACCTTCTGAGAGAGTTCATCATTTTTCACCTCAGATTGAAATCGATGTCCCTTATTCAGTATCTACCACCTCGAGTTCGAGACTCAGGGGAAACACCTTCTCAGCATCTACCTTGTCAAGCCCCCTCTGTATCTTGTACATTTCAGTAATATCACTCTCATTCATTTCAACCACAATGAATAATCTCCTCACCATTTTAAATGTATTCAATAATTCAACCCTTCCATCTCAGGAAGCCGCCTCATGAGCCAAACTAGTTAATTGCTGCATCAGCATGCAGACGTTACATTTCATACTCAGGAACACTCCAATCTCTCCTGTTTTGGGATTCCTCTTCATTAAATAGCAGCCTGCATTTTGGTTCTCAAAGTCATCCACAAACTCCAATGTATATTGCACTCAGCTCCGGCCGTCAGGCTATCAGTATAGATTGTACATAACTGATGCCATCGGCCTGATATTTGTGGTAATCCAGTAGATACATCTTTATCATAAAGATCCATTAATCCTGACTCTCCGATTTCTATGTGTTAAGCAACCATTATCCCATGCAAATATATTATTTATCATACTACAAGCCTCTGTCTTGTGTCAGAACATTTATTTTGTGATACCTTGTGAAAACTTTCTGGAAAGCCTCATGTTGACCAGTGCCCTTTATCAAATCTGCTTGTCACTTTCTCAGGGATTCCTGATGAAGTGCTCCTGCCCGAAACATTGATTTTTTTCCTGCTCCTCGGATGCTGCTTGACATGCTGTACTTTTAGAGCATGACTCTAATCTTGACATTCTCAGGGATCTCCAAAACAGAATTTGTATGATTTTACAGAGCAAAATTAGTATCCCCTTTACAAAACCATGCCAACTCTGCGTTAAGCTTTTCTAAGTGCCCTGCAATGCCTTCCTTAATAACAGGCTCTAGCAGATTCCCAGCAATAATGGTTAGGCTAAATTATTCCTGCGTTCTGTCTCATTCCTTTCTTGAAGACAGGCGCCACATTGGACGTTCTCCAGTTTCACTGGAACACTCCTGCAATCCAAAGAGTTATGGCATATTTCACACAATGCCACTAGTCACTCTGTGACCACTTGTTTTAAAATTAACTGTGAATTACTGCTGACCTGCCTCCCCTTATTCTTATCTGTTAGATAAATACCTTGTTCCTTTTGTTAGAGACAGTTCAATAACTTCCCTCCTGTTGCCATTTTGTTTATACCATTGACATGCTTACAGTACTTTCCTCATGAGGAGTGATTTAAAATACTAGTGTAAATTATCTGCTTGTTCCCTGTGGTCAGTTCTCCAGTAACACCCTCCTAATGGCCTCAATGTACTTTCCTCACTTCACTTCCCCCTCAGCTCACACACACATCTTCAAGCTTTTTTTATGTTGACAGAAAAGCTCATGATGCTTGTTTTAATATTTCTTACCAATTTATTACATCATCTCTTTTCGTACATTTTCCTTAATTTCTACATCCATCCAGTCATATAGCGCTCAAACAGACCCTTTGGTCCAACTTGTCCATGCTGACCAGGTTTTCTAAATTATACTAATCCCAGCTGCTTGCACTTGGCCCAAATGCCTCTAAACTTTTCCCATTCATATGTTGGTCCAAATGTCTTTGAAATATTGTAGCTGTACTTGCATCGCCCACTGTTTCTCTGGCAACTCATTCCATAATACATCACACTCTGTGTAAAAATCTTTGTCCCTTTGTCCCTTTTAAGTTTCCCCCCTTCCACCTTAATGCTATGCATCTGTGTTTGAACTCCCCGATCCTACAGAAAGAACCTTCGCTATTCACTCTATCCATGCCTCCCATGATATTATAAACTTCTAGAATGCCACCCTTCAAACTCGTACACTCCATCTGATACTAACTTCAAGATCAAACGTTTAACGATAAGCACTGCAAATCTGAAAGAATATTAAAAATGACAGGTGTACAAAACAGCCCAAACTTCATACTGTTAGTTTTGCTCTATGTTACAAAACTAAGGCAGCATGAAACTCATACTAGTGCCAATAAGAGGTCAAGCACGTGAATTCCATCGTGTGAAGGCAGTGATGATGTGTACTGTGAAAACGTATAGATCTAGATCTATATAATACCACATTGTCGACATTCTCTCTCCTGTTCTCCCTATGGCCTTGTGTGGTTGTGTCTTCTTTATCTTACACTCAACGGGAGTGAACCCCTTTCCCCCATTCACACCTTAATTTAAACCCATTTTGCATCATATTCTCGTTCACCACTGATAATAGCCCGATTATCTTTTGCCACGCCCTCTTTTCCAAATCACCCATCCCCCATCTCCGGCAAGGGATTAAAAAGCCAACCCTTTTCAGTTCAGAACAAGTCACATTGGACTTGTTACGCTAACTCTGTTTCTCTGTCTCTGCAGATGCTGCCAGATCTGCTGAGGTTCTTCAGAAACGAATAGGCACAGCACAAATTTTCAATGAAACAAATAACTATGGATACTGGAAATAAATACAAAATAAATACAAAAATTGCTGAAGAAACTGCGGGCTTTGTAGAGGTCCACTGGACTCGAAAGATTAACTCTACATTCTCTCCAGAAGATGCCGCCAGAGCTGCTTTGTTTCTTCAGGAATTTCTGTTTTTGAACAAGTTCCAATGACGTGTTTGAAAGCTGCTCAAACGCCCTGTCCAACACGGAGTGCCCTACACTGGGAACTGAAGTGCACACATTCATTCGCTCAGAAACTGCATAAGGCTGATATCACTGACACCACAGAGCTCTTACTCATGGTCATGGAGAAAACCAGAGGGAAACACATTTAATTCAAACGCAAATGGCACGACAAGCAAGGAAAAGATTCAGATGAACATGTTAAAGGGTTTGAGTAATATAACAAATTGGAAGCATGGCACCAAGGAGAACCATCAGCAGAATGAGAATATGAAAATGGAAATATTACTGCATCATAAACCAGGTGCGGTCACTGAGTACACGGCTGATCGGTGACTGGGTCTCGATGTGAACTGGGGGACAGTCAGTAGAATTGAATTGCAGATATTGCAGCTCAAACTGGGCTTTCATGTGATGCTGTAGACAACAGTAGCAACAGAAGCAGGATTGTATTCAAACATAATCTGTATCATTTTCCCCAGGATATTCCATCAGTCTACCATTACCATTAAGCCGAGCGATGGTTCAGTGACGAGTGTGGGTGAACATGCCACGGTCAGAACCATGTGTACCTAAAGCTGATCACAACCCATTACAGCTACCACACTTGAATGGTTTCATTCCAAAGAGCAGAAGTGACATCTGATAGAGAGGACGAAATGATCCCAAGACCAACAGATCAGATTTAAGCTCTGCAGTGCTGCCACATCCAGACATAAATGTCGATGTACTATTAAAAAACTTACTGGAGGAGGGGACACCAGAAATATCCCCATCCTAAATAATGGAACAGCCCTGCACATCAGTGAAAAAGACAAGGATGTAGTATCTGCACCATCCTCAGCCAGAGGTGTTGAAAGGATGATCCACCTCATCCTCGCCATGATATCCACAGAATCACAGATGGCAGTGTTCACCCAATTCGATTCGCTGCATGTGACATGAAGAAACCGCTGAACACAGTAGATACGAAAAAGGCAATGGACCCTGACCCCATTCCTGCAATAGGACTGAAGACTTGTGCTGCACAACAGGGCCGTGTCCCTGGGGAAGCTGTTTCATTCCAGCTCCAACTCTGACAACTCCATGGCAATGTGGAAAATTATCGAGGAGAAAGTGAGGACTGCAGATGCTGGAGATCAGAGCTGAATATGTGTTGTTGGAAAAGCGCAGCATGTCAGGCAGCATTCAAGGAACAGGAGAAGGGTTCATGCCTGAAACGTCGATTCTCCTGCTCCTTGGATGCTGCCTGACTGCTGCGCTTTTCCAGCAACACATTTTCAGCAATGTGGAAAATTACTCAACTATGTCTGGTCCCCTAATAGGTGAATAATTACATTCTGACCATTTACCACCCCCTCAGTCCCTTCACGATAATCAAATTGGTGGGAGTTCTTTTTGACAGAGCTGTCAAGCAGTCCAGAAATAACTCGCTCATTGTAGTTTTCGATAGTGGCGATGGTGCTGTTGTGGAAATGTCACTGGATTACTAATCCAATACAGGATAAGGCTCTGGCAGCTGGTGGTAGTTAAAAACAATTAATAAAATATCAAGATCTAGAATCTGGTGATTGTAACAGTGACCTTGCATCCAATGTTGATTGTAAACTTCGATCTCATTCCCCAATGTACTTTCAGGAAGTGAACCTCCCGTGCTTTCTTTGTATGGCCTAAAAGTGACTCCAGACACAAAGACATGTGATAAACTCTTCAATGGTCCCTGAAATGGCCAAGCAAGACACTCAATTGTATCACACTGCTCCGAGGTCTTAAAGGAAATAAACAGAGAGAATACCCGGCACCAACCTCGATATCAGAAAAGGGAATGGGAATCACAGTCCTGTTGACCCTGCAGAGTCCTCCTTCCTAACATCTGAGAGCTTGTGACAACATTTACAGAGCTTTCCCACAGGCTGCACGAAAACATCGGGAAAGGAGTAGGTCATTCAACACATTGAGCCTTCCCCATTCTAGTTCATTGAGAAAATCTCCTCAGTGCAGTTTTCCCGACACAGTGTTCATATGTATTAATATGTTTAAACATTGTGAAATATAAAATAAGTACTGTTGTAGACCTTCAGTCGATCAATCTTGCTCCTCGATTCAATATACAGGCAGTTCTCTGATAACACGTGCTTATTAAACGTGATTTGTCTGCAATGCGATTCGTGAATTGCGCACCTTTTTTCTATAAATTTTACTCCCGCTCACTGTGACGCGACTCCTTGCCAGGCACCAGGTGAACAACAAAACCCAGCTTCAGGATCCTCTGTCTGCCAAATGCACCCTGTGAATGTTCAGGTAAAACAGGAATGAAATCCGCTCTGCAAGCTTTGAACCTGAGCTTGAAACGGGGAATTGCTCTATCCAATTAGAAGGAACTTTATTTCAAACAGGGGGAGAATCTTCAGGAGAACTGGAATTCCATGTTGGCATCACGTGGTCAGTCAGTCCTGCGCACTTTCTGGTGAAGAGCTTGGTGAAAGGTGCAGGGATGTAGCTAGTGACGGCATTGTCATTATTAGCACTATTTCATTACAAAATATGATTTAAAGGTTTAATTAGACTGTGCTAGTGTGTGTTAGACTAACTTTAATTTTTGTTTTTTACTGATATTTTGCAGTTCGCCCATTATCCTCTTTTTCCCACAGACCACATCATTAATATTGCATGATTTTCTGCAACACAGTGATGCACAGGAACACACCACCACGTTATTGGACAACAACGTGTGATGGTATCTGATCCTCTATCTTCATACCATACCCTGCTGTCTCCCTATCCCTTTAGTTTCCAGAAATCCACAGCCTGATCTGGGAGATAGTACCCCAGGTTCACCAGTCTCTGGGTGCAAACATTTATTCTCATCTCAATGCAGAGTGGCCTGTCTGTACATAATACTGTGGTCCCTTGTTTTGAAGTCCCAGCCAGGGGAATTCTCACCCCTGTTTCCAATCTGTCTCGCCCTAACAGTGTTTTATATATCTCACTGAGATCTCCACTCATTTTCCTAACGCCCATGGAATACAGGCATAGCCGCCCCAAACTCTGCTCTCACAACAAGCCTATCATCCCAGAGATCAGTCTGGTTATCCTTTACTGCTCTCCCTCAATGTCAGGTTTCTCCTTTATTTGGTAAGGAGACCAACACTGCACACAATACTGCACAATGTTCCAGATGAGGTCTCACCAAGGCCCTGCTCAGCTGCATTAAAACACCCTTACTCCTGGATTCAAATCTCCTTGAAATGAAGGTGAATACACGATTTATCTGCCTATCTGTTTTCTGCTCTGCAAAATTGCTTTCAGTGACCAGTGCACAGGGAGATCCAAATCCTTTTCAATGTTACAGCTCCCCACATGTTGGGTCTGTGTACACTGGTCAGTGTGCCAATGCCATTCCCAGTATTGACTTCTCAATTCAGATCTCATTGGATAGAGCTCTTAAAGATAGTGGAGTCAAGGGGTATGGAGATAAGGCTGGAACAGGATACTGATTAGGAATGATCAGCCATGATCATATTGAATGGCGGTGCAGGCTCGAAGGGCAGAATGGCCTACTCCTGCATCTATTGTCTATTGTCTATTGTCTATTGCCCTACACTGACTTCGGAGGGCTGCACAGAAGGAAACAAAAATGCAGCTTAAGTTCCTTTACAGATCAACATTTTTCAAACAATCCCTTTTCAAATGATAGGCTCGCGTTCTGTTTTTACCATCAAAGGTCACAATATCACATATCCCCCATAGACCATATTCCACCCCCCCCTCCTCCCCATTGCTCTCCATCTACCATGTATTTACCCAGACACTCCACTTGTCGCAATCACCTTGCAGTTTTTTTGGCATCCTGCTCACCCACTCAAAATCCGATATTGTTTAGTGCCATCAACAAACTTGGAAATATTGAATTTGATCCATTCAACAAAATATATGTTGTGTATTGGGAATAGCTGGAGCCCAAACCCCGATCCTCGCTATATCCTCCAAGCCTTCCTTTCAAATAAACCCATTGTTTTATTCCTACTCACTGCTTCCTGCCCGCTCTCCCATTCTAAAACCATATTAGTCCCAGTCCCAGAGGATTTAATTTGCATTATAGGCTTGGGGCTTTATCATCTGTTATAGCACCTCCCCCAGAAAATCCTCATGCTCTATCTCCAAATAAGGCTCAGGCACTACCACTCTCACTATTGAATTCAGCAACTTCCTTCCCAGAATTTCTCTATCACCTACGCAATACGCCCACACATTAATAATACTATATGGATTCAAAACTGTCGACTGCCTCATTCCGGACACCTCACAATTCCTCCCAGATCAACCTCCACCAGCACTAACAGCAAGGCCATCCACGCCTGCCCTCACTCCTTCCATCCCTTTCTTCTATTCCAAGAGTAACAGCCTGAAATAGGACAGAAATGGCCAAGCTGGGTGGTGGAGTGCCCAATATCCATTCCCTCACCAGCCCCCCCCCCCCCCCCCCCCACACCCGCCATGTGGGGCAGAACCTAGTACAAGATGAAGCGGACTGGGATGCCTCGCATGAAATTTGTGGGACGTCCATGTCCACTGACCGATTCAGGAGCAGTGCTCAGTGAAAGACAATTCTCACTGTAAACACACTGGCATTTCGAACGACAGTCATTTAACTCCCCCCCCCACCCCCCACCAAATACAGTTACCTCACTGCACAGAGATGTAGACACAGAAATGCACAGAATTATTGGTATCAACACAATATACGAACAAACACAAAATATACAAGGGAATAGGCATACAAACATAGAAACACACGCAGACATATAGAGTCACACACAAATAGACACAAACATAGATAGAAACACACAGGCTGATACACAGAAAGATAAACATAGATGCACAAATACACAGATGACAAGCAGATGGACAAATATACGCACACGTAGACAATGATACAAATTGATAAGTTTTTTGTTTTATAACGGGATCAAGGATTCTTGGGGTAAGGCAGGAGAATGAGGTTGAGGAACATTCAAGAAATTATTGAATGGCATATCAGACTCGATGGGCTGAATGGCCTCATTCTGCTCCTTTTTTCATGTGGTGCTATGATAACAGGTATTCTCTTCCTGAGACAACAGCAGAGGCTGGGTTTGATATATATTCGATTGGAAATGTTCAATGGGAATGTGGGACAGGTTTGGAGTCCGGAATGGTTTATGTTTATTCCTAATTATTCTGTCCTTATATCTGCAAAGAGGTGGTGATTTGATGTTCAGTTAACATAGCGTTAAAATAACAGGGCCCACAAAGAATTAAGGACGTACCTTTCACTTTAGTGTTGAGCTAAATGTGGTGTCCTCATCTTCAGGGAGTAGTAAACACTCGTTTATAGAGTCATAGAGATGTACAGCATGGAAACAGACCTATCAGTCCAACCCGTTCATGCCGACCAGATATCTCAACCCAATCTAGTCCCCCCTGCTGGCAACTGCCCATATACCTCCAAAACCTTCCAATTCGTATACCCATATCAAAATGCCTCTCAAATGTTGCAATTGTACCAGTCTCCACCACTACCTCTGGCAGCTCATTCCATACAAGTACACCCTCTGGGTGAAAAACGTTGCCCCTTAGGTCTCTTTTGTATCTTTCCCCTCTCATCCTAAACCTATGCCCTCTAGTTCTGGACTCCCCGACACCAGGGAAAAGACTTTGCCTATTTACACTATCCATGCCCCTCAAAATTTTGTAAACCTCTATAAAGTCACCCCTCAGCCTCCGATGCTCCAGGTAAAACAGACCCAGCCTGTTCAGCCTCTCGCTTTAGCTCAAATCCTTGAACCCTGGTAAAATCTTTGTAAATCTTTTCTGAACTCGTTCAAGCTTCACAACATCTTTCCGATAGGAGCGAGACCAGAATTGCACGCAATATTCCAACAATGGCCTCACCAATGTCCTGTACAACAGCAACATGACCTCCCAACTCCTGTACTCAATACTCTGACCAACAAAGGAAAGCATACAAAACGCCTTCTTCACTATCCTATCTACCTGCGACTCCTCTTTCAAAGAGCTATGAACTACACTCCAAGGTTTCTTTGTTCAGCTACACTCCCGAGGACCTTGCCATTAAGTGTATAAGTCTGCGCTCGACTGATCTGTGTTGAACAGGAGAGTCAATGTTTCTTGGGAACAGACAGGAGACGGATGGACAGACACACTCGGATCAGCCATGAACATTCTGAATGGTGCAGCCAAATGACCAACCATTGTCCCTACCCCGTGTGTTGTTCCCTCAATCCACCCTCGAGGCTATTACATGGTAGGGGACCACCCCATTCAATCAGACAGGATCGATACAATGAGACAGGAGGAGACCATTCTGTCACTGTAAGGAATTGCACAGCAATATAGAATGAAGTCATTGAGCTCGTTGAGTACATTACACAACCCAGCAGGAGGCCATTCAACACGCCTGAACGGCTACCCAGGAGCAGGGAACATTGACTCTCCTGTCCAGCAAAGATCAGTCGCTAACAGGAAACCGAGAGTAGAGACAAATGTTTATTTTCAGGCTGCAAAGCTGTAACTGATGGAGTGCCTCAGAGATCACTGTGGGGTCATCAATTATCAACAATTTGTATCCAAGATCTGGAGGAAGGGGAGGGAATTGTTTGGAAGTCAATTAGCTCGTAAACCAAGATGGTTATTTAATGTGTCATCAAATGAAGGTAGTGAGTCTGCAATGTGTAACAGACAGGGAAGATTAGTGAGCAAACCTTCAGCAGAAATAGCATAAGGTAGGTTGTGTATTTTGGCATGAAGAATAAAACAATGGTAAACAATGTAAATGCAGAGAGATTGCAGAACTCTGTGATTCAGGCGGTTTCCATGTTCCTGGGACATGAATCATATGATGTAGGTCTGCAGATGCAGCAAGTGATTTGGAAGGTAAGTGGAATGATGCTGTTTTTGGCAAAACGTATCAGGTTTAATCGCAGGAATGTTTAACTGCATTGGTACGAGGGCATTGCTGTGACCACATTTGATGCACTGTGTGCTGTTTTGATCAACGAAACTAAAATGAAAGGATTTAATTCTTTTCGAAGATTTTCAAAGAGGATTCCCTTTACTCATTCCTGGAAGGCCGGCCTTTTGTTATCGGGGATTATCAGTTTTGATCTTAGCTGAGAAATAGTATTGAACCATCCATGACTTTCTGAAGAGTGTATCAACTGGATGCATATTATCTCTTGTTAGGGAGACTAAAGCTAGAAAATAAATTTTAAGAAAAAGCTGCATTTATATTAACACACATACTATGAAGACACCTACCAATATTTACAAATTACACAGACACATGTAAGCATGTCTTCAAATTATGAAGTGGGGACTTTTTTGCGATTGAAACGAATGCACTTGCATATAATCTATAATCGGGTTTTCCAGACAATGTTCCAGAAGAGCACACCTGGTCCAGTTTGGTGTTCAGTTGACATTATCGTATGTTTCAACACAGAGAGGGAGAAAACTGTCCCCTGCCTGAGAAGCAGCAGCCTATTGATCTCTCTGTCTTACGTTGTTCCATCCGATAGCAAAGTGTGAGACCATAAAAACCACTTGTGAAGGATGTCTGGTGAGAATTCACTGGAATCTCTCCACTGCCTGAAACAAAGGGAATTCAGCCAAATCCAACTGTTCCAGAGTGAAACCCCACTACCAGTAGCTTGTATGAGCAGAATAACTTCAAACGCAGAATAACGTTTGGGGCACTCTATCATTTTACCATTTGTTATGAGTTCAACTTTCTGTGTCTCACACTTTTCTAGAAAATGACCTACTCTGAGACCTACATCATTGGTCATATCACAAAACTGGTTGCATTTAAGATTGGTGTAACCAGTGGAGGAGTGGGACTGGAAAAGGACGGAGTGACCTTCCAACATTGGTTGAGACACAAATGAGAAATTTTCAAAGGGCTGTTCAAGTGGAAATTCCCTTCCCCAGAAGTTTGTGGTGCTGGATGCTTGCATTTATTCAAAATTATATTTGGTGACATTTGACAGACAAGTGAATGCAGGAAAATGGCATACAGACAGAAAAATGCTTTTGAGACCACATGCACATCACCCATGGAATTTGTGAGTTTTGGAGCGGTGACAAAGTGTCTAATAGCCCACTCCTGCTGCTCAGCCCTATGTCCCTATGTTCTATTCAGCTCCTCACAGCTCCTGATATAAGCAGATGGAGGCCACCTGGTCCAAATACCTGGTCCACCGGAACACAGGATATCATCCTCAAGACTGATCATCTACCTGAATAGAAATGAGCTATAAGAATACGGGAAACAGGCAGAGGAAGGGAGCTATCTTTACTTCTGTACTTCTCTCACAGGATGTATGCAGCCCTGGTCACGGCAGCATGTTATGCCGATCTTGAAGTGAGTGTTTGGTTCAGCTGTTCCACAGGACAGTGAAGAGAAAAGCACATTCCTGTGGGATTGTAGTGTTACAACACAGGATACATTCTCCTGCTTAATGTAAAACCAACAACAGGGAAAAGATTTATACACTGCAGTAATCCATGATAATTCTAGATCCAAAACTATTTGAAGTAAAAATTAACAACTTTATTTCTTAAAGCATAACAGGGGATAATAGATGAACGAATATTTACAGCTTCTTGCTCTGAGCTATATTTTATCTCCCCCCACCCCCTCCACTATACTAGTTCGATTAGACTCCTAATTAAGATTTACAAAACAAAACTTCTCATCTCAAAACCGAGAAGCTGTCGGTTCTTCTCCATATTGCTGTCTTCTTTTCTTCTTTGAGATTCTGCTTTTCCAAATTACTAATCAATAAAGTTACCGAGAGGAGAACTATTTTTCAGGCAGTCTTTGCATGCTGGTAACGTGGCAGTTCTCCTCTCAACTGTCAATTTCCCGCGGTCTTGTGCCCCCAAACCATTGGACTGTGTCATTGGCTTTTAAGATTATCAATACACTAAATTCAAACTTGATTAGAGGTGGGCACTTTGGGTTATAACTTAAACTGTTTGGCTGAATTTGTTTTTGTCTTGAGAAAATAAGCCACTCGACCAAATGTTACATTAAATCTATTTTTCGAAGACTTGGTGCTGTCAGGTAGTTATTGCTGGCTTTTAATTCTGTTAAAGGTGCAGAACACCCACATGTTCCTCACAGAAGTCACACTGAAACCTGACTAGAGAAGAATGACCCATTGACTTCTCTTAAGGACTTGGGGCAAGCAGATGGGCTTTTATGGCAAATGAAAATTGTTGCTTTTAATTACCCTCATGAGATAGCAACAGACTATTATTCTGTGGCTCTAGAGAATGAGTCTTGAACACCATAAACTGCCGTCCCGTATGTACAGAGAACAAGTTAAACATCCTCAGAGCAATTTTTTTAGTGATGGACATATGGTTAGAAGGAACTTGAAACTGTTAAACAAAGGCACAAATTATGGTTTATTCAGAAGTTGCAATGAGACTGAGACGTGACTGGGGTATCATGACGGTGGTATTGGACAGGATTGGTGCGTGGGGAGGAGATGGAGATGTAAATTTGTGAAGGACAAAATGGATTATGGAGTTTGAGAACAGTCTGGTTCCTTCTTGCATATCAGTGAGTAATTTATAAATAGTAGTTTGACACTGATTAATATAAGGAAAGGTTTTATTTGTAACTGAAGACATTGTCTTGCACTTTCCAAATTTTATATATCATGAGCAGAAATTCAGTTCAACCCAGTTTAGTAGACAAATATAATGACTTACCAGGTACACCAACTATAGCGAGGATGGGATAGTAACCACGTTGAATAATCCAGAGGATATCCTGGATCCGTGATGCTAATGATAACCAAGGTTGAGGAAGATAATAAAGACCCGAGGATAAACTCCTGACTGTTATTGTAATATTCCAGTCTAATATTCTCAGATTCTGATCCATTGTTGTACCATTCCAGTTTACTAATCTTAGATTCTGATCCACTATTAGAACAATCCAATCCAAGGTCCTCACATTCTGAACCATTTGTCTAACGTTCCAGTCTAATGTTCTCAGATTCTGATTTCTACTCCCCCTCTCTCTCGAGCTGATGATCCATGTAAGTGCTGTCAGTGATGCTCCTATTCATACTACGGGATAAGACACTGAAAAGAGCCCACTTATCATTCAACGATGAAAACTCTCCACTGGGATAAGTAGGATCCACGGAGATTGACACTAATCACAGTCACTGAAAAAAATAGCTCAATTTCACCCCTTTCAATTTAACATTGATTTTATGAAAATTCTAAAGAACGTTTAAAATTTATACATTTGGCATGAGATATGTGGGAGTGACTGAGGGACGGAATATTGGGGATGGTAGATTGATTGCGTGCAATCATTTAATCTGCCTTGGATATGTTAATAATGACAAAGGATTGTCAGAACATAAACAAGCTTCGACGTTTATAAATGGAAACATACAATCTGCAACTACTGTTGAGGGATTATAATGTCACTAAAATATGGAGAGAACTTTTCGAGTCCAGAATCTGACAGGAAAATGTGCCTATGATAACATGAGTGATAAAGGACAACTGACATGAATATGTCAACAGAGAATATGACGTGACACACAATTCAGATGATTAATCGAGAATCAGAGAGGGCAGGTGAGGGTCATGCTGTTAATGTTATCGATGTCAATCAACTGTGATTATTTACCATTGGATTTCAATTGCAGTATGATTATGATATTGGGGACATGGCTGCTGAGACTGGAGGGAGGGAACATGATACTTCCCACTCATCAGTAGGGAAACGTTACTCTTTGTAAATCATTTGAAGATCAAATTTCAGGATACAGCTCCAATGAGGAATGAGGAGAGCCAATATTAAACATACGGCCAGAAGACATTGGAGCAGAAATTTGGCCATTATGCCCATTGAGCCTGCTCCGCCATTCAATGATGGCTGTTAAGCTTCTCAACCCCATTCTCCCGCTTTCTACCTGTAACCCTTGATCCCCTTTACAGTCAAGAACCTATCTGTCTCACTCTTAAATATACTCAATGATCTGGACTCGACAGCCCTCTCTGGCAGTGAATTCCATAGATTCACCGCTCTCTGGCTGGAGAGGTCTCTCTTTATCTATGTTTGAAAAGATCTTCTCTTTACTCTGTCCCTTCTGGTACTAGTCTCTCCTACCATTGGATATGTCTTCCCAAAATCCACTCTGTCCCGCGGCATGCAGTATTCTGTAAGTTTCAATTAGACCTCCTAACATCTTTCTGAACTCTATCAAATACAGACCCAGAGCCCTCAAATATTCTTCATATGTTAAGCTTTTCATTCCTGGCACCATTCTTGTGAATCTCGTCTGAAAACGCTCCAAGACCAGTACATCCTTCCTGAGATATGGGACCCAAAGCTGCACACAATAATCCAAATGTAGCCTGACCAAAGCCTTGTAGAGCCTTAGAAGTACATCCCGGTTTTATATTGAAGCCTTCTTGAAATAAATGCCATCATTGTATTTGCCTGCCTAACTACTGACAACCTGCAACTTTCCCTTTCAAGACCCCTGGACTAGAAAGCCCTAGTCTTTTTCCACTTCAGATTTCTGAATTTGCTTGCTATTTATAAAATAGGCTATGCCTCTATTCATCCTGGTAAAATGCTTTTCCACACTTTTCCACATTGTACTACATCTGCCACTTCTTTGTTCACTCTCCGAACCTGTAAAAATCCTTCAGCAGGTGAAAGTGAGGACTGAAGATGCTGGAGATCAGAGTCAAAAAGTGTGGTCATAGAAAAGTACAGCCTGGCAGGAAGCATCCGAGGAGCAGGAGATTCGACGTTTCAGGCATAAAGCCTTCATCAGGAATGTGGGGTGGGCGGAAGGTGCCAGAGAGATAAATGAGAGGGGCTGGTGCTGGGAGGAAGGTCGCTTGGAAGGCGACAGCTAGATAAAGGTGGGTGGTGATAGTGATAGGTCAGAGTGGAAGGTGGAGTGGCTAGATGGGAAGGAAGATGGACAGGTAGGACAGTTCAAGACGGCGGTTCTGAGTTGCAGGGTTTGATCTTGGATAAGGTGGAGGGAGGGCAGATGAGGAAACTGGTAAAATTGTCCATGATACCGTGTGTTTGAAGGGTCCCAAGGCAGAAGATGGTGCGTTCTTCCTTCAGACGTCAGGTGGTTAGAATGTGACAGTGGATGAGGCCACAAACCTGCAAAGCCTTGGCGGAGTCGGAGGGGGAGTTGAAGTATTCAGCCACAGGGCAGTGTGGGGTTGTTGGGTGTGTGTGTCTGAGAGTGTTCCCTGAACTGTTCTACAAGTTGACGTCTTGTCTCGCCAATGTAGTGGAGACCAGGTGCAATGAACAGACTAGAAGAGGTATTTGGATGCATGGGATGTTATCTGACTGATGTGGAAGGATCCTTTGGGGCCTTGGGTGGAGGTGAGCAGGGAGGTGTTGGCACACGTTTCATACCTGTTGTCGTGGCAAGGGAAAGTGCCGGGAGTGGAAGGTGGCTTGTTGGGGTTGCGTGGATTTGATGAGGGAGCTGTAAGGGAATGGTCACAGCAGTATGACGATAGGGGTAGGGAGGGAAGTATATCTCTGGTGGTGGGGTCTGACTGTTGGTGGCAGAAATGGCGGAGGATGATGCGTTGTATACTGAGGTTGGTGGGATGGAAGGCGAACACCAGAGAGGTTCTAACTTGTTGTAGTTGGAAGGGTGAAGCTCAAGGCCGGAGTTTTGGGCAGTTGAGGAGATGCGCCAGAGCACCCTCCTGCAGCCAAACCACCTCTTCAATGCTACCTGTCCCTCTATCTATCTTTGCACAGTTTGAAAGCTTGGCCAGAATGCCCTCAGTTCCTTCATATCGATCATGAATGCACAAAGTGAAAAGTTGTGGTCCCAAAACTCAGTCTTGTGGAACACCACTTGTCACTGGCTGCCATCCTGAGAAGGACACTTTAATCCACATTCTCTGCTTTCTGTCAGACAGCCAAACTTCAACTTCCACCTTGTCTCTAACACTATGGACCCATATCTTTCTCAATAGTCTCATGCATGGCACCTTGTCAAAGGATTCTTGAGGTGCAGATGGATAACATCTATTGGTTCTCCTTGATCAAATCTGCACATTACTCCCTCAATGTATTCTAGCAGGTTTGTCAGGCATGACCTCCCCTTGATGAAACCATGCTGACTCTGTCCTATTTTATCAAAGACCTTCAAGTATTCAGAAATCCCATTCTTCACGATGAATTCCATAATGTTACCCACAACCAAGTCTGCTAATCAGTCTGCAGTTTTCCATCTTCTGCCTAACTCCCTTATTAAACCGGGTGTCATGTTTGCAATTATACAGCCACTTGGCCCTTTCCTGATTTTAGTCATTCCTGAAAGATTACCACTTGCGCTTGCACTAACTCTTCAGCGATCTCCCTTACAAGGCTGGGGTGTAGTCCATCTGGTCCAGGTGACTTATCCACATTCAGGCCATTCCATTTTCTAACATGTTCTTCTTGGTGATGGCCACTGTATTTAGGACTACCCTCTCACTCTCTTCAATTCTTGGGAAATTACTCGTGTATGCCACCGTGAAGACTGATGCAAAATTCCTCAGCCATTTCTTTGCTTCCCACTACTGTCTCTCCAGCATCATTTCCCAGTGGTCCATATTCACATTTACATCTCTTTTGCATTTTATATATCTAAAGAATCTCTTACAGTTTCCTTTATATTACTGGTTAGCTTACCCCCATACTTAATGTTCTCCCTCCTTATTTATTTTTTCTTGCCTTCTGTTGGCCTCAAATCTCCAGTTCCACACTGCCCTTCACTCTGCTTACTCTTTTGCTTATATGCAATCCCTGACTTCCCTTGTCAGCCCTGGTTACCTCATCCTCCCTGTACCATACCTCTATTACTCAGCACACATCTCTGCAGTGTCTTTTAAATTATCATGGAATCTCCAGCCATTGCTGTTACCCTGTCTTTCCGGCTAGACGCCTGTCCCGGTCAATTCTACCCAGCTTCTCCCTTATGCCTCTCCAGTTGCCTTTATTCAGCTGAAATACTGTCAACTCTGATTCTATCTTCTCTCTCAAATTTCAGAATAAATTCAACCATGTTCTGATCACTGCTTCTGAAGTTATCCTTCACCTTAAGCTCACTTGTCTAGCCTGCGTCATTAAATCCAGTGTCATCTGTTCCCGAGTGGGCTCCACCACATGATGCTCCAAAAAGCCATCCCGTAGATATTCCTCAAATTCCTTTCC
The DNA here is from genome assembly GCF_047496795.1 of Chiloscyllium punctatum. Lineage (NCBI taxonomy): Eukaryota > Metazoa > Chordata > Chondrichthyes > Orectolobiformes > Hemiscylliidae > Chiloscyllium > Chiloscyllium punctatum. Next base: position 65,774,449 of record NC_092781.1, read on the forward strand.
TTGAGATTCACTACCAACCTGGTTTCCCATTCCACTTGCATATTGAAATCCCCCATGATCACTGTCACGTTGGCTTTCCTACAGATGTTTTCTATCTCCTGGTGTATCTTGTGCCCCAGCTCCTGACGACTCTTTGGAGGCCTGTGCAAGTCTCCAACTGTGGTTGTCTCACCTTTGTGGTTCCTCAATTCTACCATGCAGATTCTACACCATCTGACCTGACTTCCTTTCTTATTGTTGATTAAATTTCATTTCTTATTAATAATGTAAATCCACTGTCTCGATCTTTTCGATACGATATATGTCCTTGAATATCCTGATCCCCTTGCAGCCACTTCTCTGTGATGCCCATTACGTCATACCTACCAATTTCAATCTATGCCACAAGCTCATTTACCCTATTCCTTATACTGCTCGCGTTCAGATATAACCCTTCAATCTTGTGTTAACGTTTCCTCTTCTATGCCATTTGTTTGTTCAGTGTGATTGAAGTTTGATTGCTTAGACTTTCCATACACTCTGTTCTATTTGCGTCTATGCTGAAGATTTTAATAACCTCTCTTGAGCTCTGTGCTCTTACCTCCTCTTTTCTCATTAAACTCTATAACGAAACCCCTACCCCGCGTGCACACACACACTCTCCTAATCAGTTTAAAGCTCTGTCGACATCCTTGGTTAGGATTCACTTGGACTCTGGTCCCAGCACGGTTCACACGAAGACTGTCCCATCAGAACAGGTTATTTCTTCCTCAGTAATAAAATGTGTTTAAAGTTTGTGAGAAGACTTGTAGCTCGGGTGCTCATTGTTGTGGTTCTGTTCGCCGAGCTGGGAATTTGTGTTGCAGACGTTTCGTCCCCTGTCTAGGTGACATCCTCAGTGCTTGGGACCCTCCTGTGAAGCGCTTCTGTGATGTTTCTGCAGTGTGTTGTGGCCCTTTTGAATAGTGTCTTGATGCAACTTCTTTTGTGTGTGTTGGGGTGGTTGCTTTCGTAGTTCAGGATTTGGTCTCTGTGTGTGGCTTTCCTGTAAACCTTTGTGGTGAATTCTCCGTTCGGTGTTCTCTGTACCGTCACGTTGAGGAATGGGAGTTGGTTGTCCTTTTCTTCCTCTCTCGTGAATCGGATTCCTGAGAGTGTGGCGTTGATGATTCGGTGCAATTTCAACAACAGATGCCTAAGGGAAAGACAACGGAACGAGGACATTCCGCAACCCAAAGGACTAGCCACACTACCATACATAAAAAACATTTCTGAACTGACAGCCAGACTACTGCGACCACTAGGACTCATAACAGCACCAAACCAACAGGCACTCTCAGACAACTCACCAGGACGAAGGACCCGATACCCAGCATGAGCAAAAGCAATGTAGTGTACAAAACCCCATGCAAGGATTGCACAAAACACTACATAGGACAAACAGGAAGACAGCTAACGATCCGCATCCATGAACACCAACTCGCCACGAAACCACACGACCAGCTATCCTTAGTGGCCACACACGCAGATGACAAGCAATATGAATTCGACTGGGACAACACTACTATTATTGGACAAGCCAAACAGAGAACAGCCAGAGAATTCCGAGAGGAATGGCACTCATCCACCGATTCAAACAATAAGCACATCGACCTGGACCCAATATACCGACCACTGCAATGGACAGCTGGAACTGACAACCGGAAGCGGCAGATTCAAATCACTATAAATGCCGGAGGATAAATCACAGAAGCGCTTCACAGGAGGCTCCCAAGCACTGAGGATATCACCTAGACAGGGGACAAAACGTCTGCAACATAAATTCCCAGCTCGGCGAACAGAACCACAACAATAAAATGTGTTTATTCAACACAAAATACTGGGACAAAAAACAAGCGTTTCAGCACATACAAAAACATGAAAAATACAAAGAGACAAGTCTGTTAAAATTCACTTACGATGTGGAGCTATATGAATTGAAATGTGAATTACAAAACCACGGACGAGGTATTCAAGCTTTATTGGTCATTATTTGACCCACAGCTGAAGTACTGATTTCCCCCCAGTCAGTGATCCCCCTCACTGAGATTCTCTCGCCCTGTCTCTCACACATTGTCTCGAGTGACTACAAGTTCCTGTTGGCCCAGAATATTTTAATTAATTCACCTTCTCCCTGGAACCAATCTATTGTTATTTTGGAAGTTGTTCAGCAGTCAGCAACCCGGTTCTGTGAAATTATTGGCGATAAATGATCTGGGATGGCAGCATAGTGCTCACAGGGTACGGCACCAGACAAAGGGATTGCAGTCCGTGGGAGTTTCTAAATAAAATTTCTGTATGTTTGTACTCATGCTGTCTTCTGACCTAACTTCACACTCGTCTGACACCCCTTGTTCTCACTCACTCTGTCGCTCCATTTTCCCTCCATTCCTTTTATCTCTCTTCACGTCCTTTTTCTCTGTTAATTTTTCTCTCTCTCACGCACACACACACACAGTTCTCTCTGTTTTCAAATTGTGATGCTGGAGAGCTCATCGTTGTACAATTGGCTAAACGGCTTCGTTCAGTGCTCTATTAATTCTGAAGCTCTCTGAACCACTATGAAGACTTCAGCACAATAAAGACATCAGGTGCCTGGAGAGACAAGCTGGTCCTGCGAAGGACACAGTGCAGAATCATCCTTTAACTCTTCCTGTTGCCTGTTATGCAGTGGCCTTGAAATATCTGTTCAAACAAAATAGATTGAAATTCGTGCAGGCGGGCGGACGATCACCAGATGATTGTGCTGTCAGGATTTAACAAGCAGTTCCCACATACAAATTGTGGATTTCCCTGATAGCAGCTCCTCCCAACTGACACGGCCTAGCTCTGCCTGATGCTCACGGAATTTGCCTTACGCCAATTCAGTAGCTTAACACAAGGTCCTGACTTATCCATGTTCGTAACTATCTTAAATCTGAAGGAGCTGTGACCACTGTTTCTAAAATTATGTCCCACCGAAAGGTCAGTGTCCTGGCCAGGATCATTAACCAATACGAGATCCAGTATGGCTCTTGCTCTGGTTGGACAATCCACATACTGCTGCAGTTAATAAATTCTGCCCCGTCGAAGCCTCTTGCTCCAAGGGACTCCTCGTCATTACTGGAGATCTTAAAGTCACTCACTATGACCACTCTGTTTTTAATACACCTTTCCTTAATCGACGTACATATCTGTTCCTCAATCCCTCCGGGCCTGTTGCGGGGGATTATAGTAACGCAGTGCTTGCAGCCATCTTATTTTTGAGCTTTAACCATATTGCTGCAGTGGATAGTCCCTCCTGTATGTCCTCTTCAAGTACAGATGTAGCATTCTCCCGATTATTAAAACACCTCGTCCACCTCTTTTACCTTCCTCTCCATCTCGCATAAAACAATGAAACCCTGGAATGTTGAATGGCCAGTCCTTTCCCTCTCTCAACCAAGTCTCTGTAAAGCTGCAACATCATAGTCCCATGCACGGATTCAGGCTGTCGGTTCATCGGTCTTAACCATAATAATTTTTCCATTGAAATAAATACACTTCAGCCCAACTCCATCAGATCCTGACCTGATATTTGGTTTGAGTTTCCCTGATGTAAATTCTCCTCGTCTATTCTCTGGTAATAGGAGATAAGAAAAGACTGTCAGTAAAGCAGAAAGTATTGCAAACAGACAATTTCTGTTTCCTCCATTGTCCCTTCTATCTGTACATTTCATCACACACTGTCCAATTCCAATAAACTGCTGGATAATTATTATGCTTCAAACAACAGTCTCCAGCCTCTCAATGCACATTCTTCAACTCTCTCTGGACCCATTGGATTGACAGTTTTCTGATCCCTCTCTCAACCAAATCTCTGTAATAGTTATATCATAGTAATATCGACTCATTCAAACTCCAAACTCCAGGCTCATCTGTCTTGCCTGTCATACTGCTCACATTAAAATCAGCATACTTCCGACTGCCAGTCCCATTGTGTTCACTCCCCTCTGCCAGTTTGTTGTTGCTCTTAGCTGTACTGGGATTAGTCTCCAACTACTCTTCAGTCACGTGCTTGTGGACGTACTGCTCTGGCTCCACCCTCCCTCCCCCACCACCACACTAGTTTAAACCCTCCTGAGTGACAATAGAAAACCTGCCTGCCAGGAGATTGCTGCCGGTTCACCTCCATCCCGTCCTTCTTGTGTATTTCATACTGACCCAGGAGTCCCAATGACCCACATATCGGAGATTGCTGCCAGTTCAGATGCATCCAGTCCTTCTTGTGGATATCCTACCGATCCGGGAATCCCAATGATCCACATATCGCAAGTGCTGCCTACCCTACCAGCTCTTTGGCCATGTTTTTAACTATACTGCCTTCCTATTCCTAACTTCACTGGCACGTGGCATAATCTAGTCTCTTCAACATTCAAAAATCCTTTCAGCATAACTCCGGCACGATCTTTACTTTGAAATGGATAGACTTGACAATAAAAACTTAGTGTGATCTCATTAACTATGAAAGTGGAGCCCAACGAATCAGTCGCAATGACCATAGGATCTGATATCTTTCACCTTCACCAAACCTGTGGGACAAGGTATACATATGGAGTATATATTTGTAGATGGACGTGGATAAACAGAAATTAGTCCAAAAGTCCTGAAAATGTCACAACAGATGGCTGTCATTCAGCCTGTTTACTCTGCTTTGCTGTTCAATTGGCTTTTAGCTATTCTGTTCCTTTTAATGGCTGGCGCTTTACCCCGGATCCCTAGCGTGTCAGAAAGTGCCCAGTGTCTTTGTCCGCTCCTTGCGTAGGGAGCATCCAGTGCCAGGCGATGGGGTGTGGGGAACCCCGGAATGGCTCGGTGAAAGGCTGCATGCAATAACGGATGGACTCAGGGCTCGAGAGAGACGGAGTAGGACATGCACTCACATCAGTAGCTGGGCAAGATTCCCATGTACTCGGAGAGCCCGAGCACCAGTGCCACTTTTACAATAAACCCGTCATATTTGCAGCAATTCTCCATCAAATACAAGTAAATATACTGCAGATGGCAGAAACCTGAAACAAACATAGAAACATACTGTGAAGAGAGAAACGAGTTAATTCTCACAATGCAGACACGGGGAGATTGTAAAAAACTCCACAAAAACAGGGTCCAGAGATTGGAATTATTCTTATTTGAATGAAAATAGTCTTATCAGTGATAGGCAACATGGTTTTGTGCAGAGAAGGTCATGTCTTACCAAATCAATAGATTTCTTTGAGGAAGTGACAAAGTTGATTGATGAAGGAGGCAATGTAGATGTCATGTACGTGGACTTCAGGAAGGCGTTTGGTATGTTTCCCCATGGTCGAGGTATGTCGAAACTGAAGTCACATGATGCACGAGCTGGTGGATAAAGAACTGGCTGGGCAACAGGAGGCAGAGAGTAGTAAGGGGAGGGAGTTTCTCAAAATGGAGAACTGTGACCAGTGGTTTATTTTAAGATGTTTCTGGAAAGATACATGAATGGGCTGGGAAGAAAGGGATACAGATCCTTAGAAAATAGGCGACAGGTTTAGATAGAGGATTTGGATCGGCGCAGGCTCGGACCACCGAATGGCCTGTTTCTGTGCTGGAATGTTCTTTGTTATAAGATTAGCAATGACCCATCAGACCCCAGTAATGGTCTCCTCCAACCCCTTCCCTCAGACTAAAAGGTACAGAAGCTTGAAAACACTGAGCAGCTGGTTCAGGAACAGCTTCTTCCTGACTGTTATTAGACTGATGAGTGGACTCCCTAATCTCAGATAATGCTGATCTTGTTCCTGCTGATCTCGCCTCGCACACGCCCTGTGCATCGTAACCTGCATGGCTCTCAAACATATTTTAGAGCCATTGTTCTGTACATCATTGTTTACTATGCTTTGTCTGCATTTCTTGGTAAAGGTCAAAGTAAATCCTCACCTCCCTTCCCCCAGTTACTACAGTGCTCACTTCCACCTGTCTCTGGTCCACAGCCCCAGAACCTCCCATTCACCACCCCCAGCACACTGTGACCCCATCCCCACTCCCTGTGTGTTTTGTATCTCACTATTTCTCTCACACTGTCTGTTTCCTTGTATTTTCCTTTTATCTCTCTTCTGTTTCTTTCCCATAACTTACTATCTCCCCTTCTCCCTGTTCTTGTGAATGTTTGTTTCTTATTTTGTTTCCTTTCTCTGTTTTACTGACTGTCCTTCTGTTTGCCTCGCTGTTTTCTCTCTCTCCTACGTGTCCATCGCTTTCTCTCTCGTTGTGATGGTGATGGCTTGTCTATTCTTTTGAAGCATGTGATGGCTCTTTGGTTGGATGTTGGCAATACAATAAATTCAATTATGTTTTGTTATCTTAAACATAATTTCAATTTATTGGTTAAATTTCAATTGTTGTCAAAACAGCAACCAGAATATAGATATCCATTTAACAACCAATTGTTACATCTAAATATTTTGAAACTGCCTTCTCCCAGTGCTCTGCATACTGGCAACTGAAAGCACTCTATTCACGTGCATAATAGTGTAACGGTAACTGCTCTTCCGAGGACCATAAGAAACTACAGACGGTTTTGTGCACAGCCCATACTATCATGGAGGACAACCTTCCATCCATTTATACTTCTCATTGTCAGCGAAAGTCTGGCAACATCAAATATCTCTCCCAAACTGGTAACGATCTCCTAATACCTCTTCCAAAAGGGAGGGGATACAGAGACTTGAAAACATGGACCAGTATGCTCAGGAACACCTTCTTCCCCACCCTAATTAGACTGACGTATTGACATCTCTAACTTTTCAAATAATATTAATCTTGCTAAATTCGATCATGAATCGCACTGCTCCTGTGCAGCTGTCACCTTGTGTGCCTCACTCTGTGTAAGTGCCCTGTGAGGCTCAAGGTCTTCTCAAGGGCAATCAACAAAGTGAACTAATGCTGGCCCAGCCAGCGATACCTATATCCCATTAATAAATATTAGAACATGACGACACTCAGGGAACACAGACCGGTGGGTTCAAATCGCTTTAAACATGATCTTAGATAGATAGAGATTTCCCTCGGTATATGAAAGTAGAGTGTTCCTACAAAGCCTTTCATAAGCTGATATGGCATAAAGTGTGGTATCATTAATTTATGTGGGGAAAATTTACTTTTCTTGTTGAAAGTGAAAATCCTCTTCGGATTTCTTTTGATTAGTGAAAACAGGACGTAATGGAGGTTTTTCGGAAAGGGAAATGGCAAAAAGCTATTTTTTTAAAAGCGGGGGATACGTGTAGCAGCATGGGCGTGATATTCAGGAAGATGTGAAAAGTTAAAAATAAATGAGGTGATTCTCACATTTTATTTCCACCCCAGCTGATCATCATTCCCTTTGTTTGCTCTTTGTCTTCTATCTCTCTCTTTCTCTATCGATTCAACTCACTCCTCCTGCCCTTCAAAGCAGACTTCCCTGTCACCAGCATTGTTCGCACTATTTTCCAGCTGCTTTCAGTTCAGAAAAGCTTCCCAGCACTTTCTGATCTTTTTCTTGCATTATTTATGCAATTTCAGATCTCCAGCATCTTTCAAATTTGTTTAACCTTCACATTGGTTATTCCATGGGAAGTCGGCATCTCTGCCAAGGGCAGCATTTGTTAATCATCACTGATTGTCCTGATTGTGAGGCCATTCCACAAGCCAATATAAAATCAAGCACATTGATATGGGTCTGAAGTCACACTTAACCCAGACCGCGTAGTGCCATTAGATTTCTTTACCGAAGGTCATCAGTGAAACAGGAAAATGTTCAGACAAAATGTGGTTTTATGGTTGTTTTTCGTGAAATTCACTTTTATTCCAATTCTTATCATTTTTTATTTAAGTTCTGCCATCAGCTGTGGTAGGACTTGAAACAAATCGCTTGAAACAATGTCTTTCGTTTAATAAGCTTTGCTCCTGAATTATGTCCAGCGACATTCCTACTCTGATACATTGTCCTAATCATGAAGGAACGTCCGAGACAAGAACAATTTTGTGATTAAAATACTTGTAACTGGAAAAGTGGCCAGAAGAGAGCTTGATACATAAAGTCTGAATTTTACCAACGAGCAGACAATGGTTTGTTCAGCCACAGCACTGACGCAGAGATGGAGACTGGGGATATTATGACCTGGTAGTGGACAGGGTTCGTGACAGAGAGAACAAGATACATAAATCAGTTCAGGGCAAAAAGAGATCTCGAGGTTGTGCACAGTTTTGTTCTCAGATGTAAGGGAGTGGTCTGTAATTCAGATGAATGGAAACTGCAATTGAAATTGAAGATAAAAGTTTCTTTCATTGGCAAATATAGATAATAGAAATTGCAATGAAGTTCAAAATTGTTTATGGGATTAATGAATGGACAGAGGTAGAGAACACCAACAATAGCAAGAATACGTTATGATTTGGAGATGCCGGTGTTGGACCGGGGTGTACAAAGTTAAAAATCACACAACGCCATGTTATAGTCCAACAGGTTTAATTGGAAGCACACTAGATTTCGGAGTGTCGCTCCTCCACCATAGGTTAGTAACACACTCTCCAACCCGCACAATCATGACCACGAATATTTGATAAGGTAGACATTTCCAACAAAGGAAAATGTTGAAAAGACCCAAGGAAAGCCTCCTCTCCATTGGTGTAATTATCCAGTCCATTATTCGCAGATTCAGATCTGTCCTCTCCACGTCTGTACAGCTGCTGATCTCTGTTACTGTTGGAGCTGATGCATCTGCTCCTACACCGGGATAACGCACTGAGTGAAGCCCCTCACCAATAGGGCACAGTTACAATGCATGGAGACTAACATCAATCGCGGTCACTGAGCAAACCGCTCTAGCTTTCAATACAGCACATTCAGTTCACAATATATCTGGACTGGACTGGACTTGATGCTGACATTGCTCGCTATTGGTCACATCTCCCATCGCCAATTCCTCGAGTGAAGTCAGTTGTGAGGGAGAATGATGGAAGTTTTCTGATCGCAGGCTAGAATACTCTGCCTTATTGTACGTTTGCAATGCTGTCACCATCTTACCCGGAATCTCTGCCCCTCCACAAAATAAAGAAACACCGTCAGGATGTTGTTACCGTGCTGATCTCTCCTTCACGGGAACAAACCCAAGCCAACAGACTGTCACTGGGCACAATTGCCCTGAACTTAGACAGGAAGTGTGGACTTCTCTGAATGGTCCTCTCACTGCTCTAATAAAGAAACGTTGGACCTTCCAGATAGAATATGCTTCAGTAATTAATTTATACAAATTGACAAACATCTTAATGCAGTTTTATTTGCTGTAAAGCAATAATTTTTCACTTTTTTCCCCCAGCCCAAAACCAAAAGTGATCTTATTCATTAAGACTTATGAATTAATAAGTCAGACTTACCTAGTTGATCGGGCGGAATGGGGATAGTAGCTGTAGAGACTGCATGGGGAGTACAATGATATTCCCCAGTCATCATCATAAAATATACACACCATTTAATCATTGGGAATACAGATTGAGTAGTGTCACCGCATCTGAAGCAGTAACTTTGATGTCTCTTCACAGATACAGCCAGACCTGCTGAGCTTTCCCTCCAACGTCTGTTTTTGTTTGAGCTTGATCATGTTGTTCATATTTGGCAGGATGCTTACAATTAAAGGCAGATGCTAATATCAAAATGTACAGGGGTATGGTGACAATACAAGAGAATGACAGTAGAAATATCGCTCATTCCAAACTGGAAGAGACAATGGGCTGAGTTTTCACCACCTTTGCTGTAATAATTCTATGTTATGCATTGAAAGCTTTTGGAGATTGGGGAGACAAGCTTGTTCAATGAAGGAGACAGTGTTCCATCATCAAAAATCTATCGCTATTATTTCATGAATTTCAGCTGCCTCTAAAATGTATTTTCAAACAAAATAGATTTCCTGAGATTTACAAGATGTTCAGATGTTCTTTTTAACTTTCGATCTTAAAGAATAAACAGATTTCGGCTGTAATTCGGGAATCACAGACACACCAACAGTAATAGAAACATGAAAGTACCACATTGTCCAAATATTACCAAGGTCAACATGTAGACCTGTCAAGAAACATGCAATATAGTGAAAATGGAAACATGAAATGCAAACAGAAAATGCTGGATAAACAAAAAAGGTGAGGATGTGTCTGCAGAGAGCAGCAGAATTAACATATGTAATATGATGTGACACTGTTCTGAAAAGTCTTATTAGAATCAAAGGTTAATTTTTTGCATCTCTGTTCAGATGTTGCCAGATTTACTGAGTTTCGCTCCAGCCCTTTTGATTTCTTTCTTCTTTCTGAACTGTGACAAAGTGTCTGATCTGAATGATAGCAGCAAAGCTGTTATCTTAGTTGAATCTCGAGTAATTTGTTATTGATTTTAAATGAGAAATTACAAAGTTCCTATGTTTGACAGGGCTCTAAATATCGATGACGTATTGCAGTGTGAGACCTTGCGATGAAAATGTTGAAACAAAACAGAAGTTGCTGTAATCGCTCAGCAGGTCTGGCATCATCTGTGCAAAGAAATCAGAGTTAACGTTTCAGGTCCAGTGCCCCTTCCTCAGAACTGATAGTAAGACGGAAAATGTTGGTTTATATGCAGAAGAGACTGGATAGCTCTAAATGGAGACTGTTAGTAGCTAACAATAGGGTGTGAGTAATGGAAGGCTATGTGACAACTCGGCCTGGTGTATGGATAGGGGGCTCGGACTTTGGGGAGTTCAGGCCCGAAAATTATTGAACTTGATATTGAATCTAAAGGGCTGCAAAGGCCGCACATGGAAAATGAGGTGCAGTTCTTTCAGCTTGCGCTGAATTTGCCTGGAGCACTGCAGCAAGCCTGACACAGAGATATTGGTCAAGGAACAGGATGGGCTGTTAAACTGGCAGGCAACTGAAAGCTCTGAGTCATCTGCAGCGGTCCAACTTGGGTGTTCTGTGAAGAGGTCACCCAGTCTACCCTTCATTTCCCCAATGTCGAGGAGACCACATTGTGAGCAGCGCATGTAGTAGACCGGATTGTGGGAAATGTTGGTAAGGTGCTGCTTCACCTCGAAGGTATAGTTGGGCCCTTTGATACTGATGAGGAGGGAGGTAAATGGGAATGTGTCACACCTCCGGCAGGGAAAAGTGAAGTGGACCTGTGGTGGGAGTGAACAAAGAGTAGACCAGTGTGTCCTTTTAGATTAGATTAGATTACTTACAGTGTGGAAACAGGCCCTTCGGCCCAACAAGTCCACACCGCCCCGCCGAAGCGTAACCCACCCATACCCCTACATCTACATTTACCCCTTACCTAACACTATGGGCAATTTAGCATGGCCAATTCACCTGGCCTGCACATCTTTGGACTGTGGGAGGAAACCGGAGCACCCGGAGGAAACCCACGCAGACACGGGGAGAACGTGCAAACTCCACACAGTCAGTCGCCCGAGGCAGGAATTGAACCCAGGTCTCAGGCGCTGTGAGGCAGCAGTGCTAACCACTGTGCCACCGTGCCACCCACAGTCCTGGAGGGAATAATCCCTGTAGAAAGTAGACAAGGGAGGAGAGGTGAATATGTGCAGGTGGGGACATCTCGCTGGAGGTGGGGGACATGTGGGCTGATGATCCTCTGCATGTGAATGCTGCTGGGATAGTAGGTAAGGCCAATGGAAACTCTGTTGCAAGAGGGAAGGGGAGGGGTAGGCTAGAAGTGCAGGAGATGGGTCAGACTCGGTTGAGGACCCTGTTGACAACAGTGATGGGGAATCCCTTGATTGACGAACAAGGTGGACATGTGAAAGGATTCCTTATTGAATTTAGTATCATCAGAAGCAATGCAGTGGAGACGGAGGAACTGGGGGAATGGAATTGACTTTATGCAGGAAACCAGGTGTGAGGATGTGTACTGCAGGAAGCTGTGGGAGTCGGTGGGATAATACCGGATATCAGTTGCCTGGCTATCCCCAGAAATGGAAGCAAAAATGTTGAGGAAAGGAAGTACGGAGCCAGAGATCGACCAGGTGAAAGTGATGGAGACTTTCAAATTCCAAGCGAAAACGGTGAACTTTTCCAATTCCGGACAAGAGAGAGATGCAGCAGCGATGATATCATCTATGTATCGAACAAAGATTTGTGGGTGGGTGCTGGAGTAGAACTGGAACAGGGAATGGTCGACGTCCCCCAGGAAGAAACAGGCATAACTGGAGCCCAAGTGTGTATCCGTTCACTTCCTCTGTGTGGCAGGAGCAGGCTGAAGCAATGGGTCTGCCCAGGCAGTTCTGTTTGTGAATTTTTGAGAGGAGATAGAAGCGAGCTCTGCTTTCAGAGGATCATCAGCTCGGGGGCAGTTAGGGGCGTGGGGCGAGTGGGGCAGAAATCTCCAATGAAATGTGCTCAGTTATCATAGTTGATACAATTGCCTGATGTGCCATGGTAGGGTCATGGTCTAGGGGGAGATTAGAGGAGGCTGAGAGTGTGTGTTCAACCTTTGCAATGTCGAGGTCAGTCCACCAGACGATAGCAGCACCACCCTTGTCGGCACAGGCTGAGGAACACAGTCAGGGTTGGACCTAAGCGCATGGAGTATAGGCTGTTCGGACAGTGATAGGTTGGATTTGGTGAGAGGAGTCCAGAGAAATTACGACAACCAATGTCATGTTGAGATTTCTCAATGAATTGATTTAGTTCAGGTAAAGGCCAGAGGGAGGAGTCCAGGTGGAGGGAGAGTGTTGAAGCTGGGTAACGGGGTATATGGGACAGGGAGAGGAATATTGCCGAAAGAAATGGGCACTGAGGCAAAGGCAGCGGAAGAGCTCAACTAAATGTCATGCCTAAAATTCATTAAAGTGGGGGCACAGAGAGGTAATGTTCAGATATTTGCTGAGTACAGTACATTCAGCATCAGAGAGTGAAAGTTCAGGAGGGATGGTGAATAAACGACAGGAGGTGGAGTTGGGGGAGGGCATGGAGTCAGTGGGCAGGTATGGGAGGGGAGGAAGGTTCCAGAGGGTCAAGGGCATCTCTACCTTGTTGCAAATTGTGTGCCCAGTACATCTGTTTAGAACAACGAATGAACCGGTGAATAAATTAGAATTGTGGAGTTGTGCAGCCTTGAGACAATATAATGTGATTCTGCTGGACGGAGAAAACGTTGATCTCAGTGGTACTGACATCACACGATCAGGCCTCAGAAAGTAACTGAGTGAAAATAATTGGGAAGGTAATCTTATTGTAACATCCTGATTTCAATGGAGTGACACTCAAGCAGCAAGGTGTTCCTTTTCGGAGACTTTAGACCAAACTGTGAAAATATTATTTGTCTTGATGTTATTAACAGGGCAATTTATCCATGGTTTTGGAAGGCACGAGCAAGGGCAGAGTTTATTTGTCATTCCCAATAGCTCTGGGGAAAGTGTCATTGTTCAGTGAGGAAATTACCAGCGCAAAATTTCCTGCGATTCCCAGTGACCACAGTTTACTCAGGATCTCTGATGTCACATGAGTCAAATACTCCTTTAATGCAACGCAAATTACTCTGGTCTCACCTCAAATGACATTGGAAGATCAGTTAAATGAATAAAGAATAAAAGGCCAGTACACAGCCTGTTAGAACAATGTGATCACTCTACTCACAATGTTTAAGGTAAAATTGATGCGTGGATTTCTGACTGTAAGGAGAGGTTTGTCCTATTTGTGATGAGGCTGTTTGGTTAAGCTCTGTGACAGAGAGACAGAAAGACACTCCACTCTGTACCATGGGGAACAAAACCACCCTGCTCACAGTGCATCAGACAATGACAGAAACACACTATTGTCTGTTCCTATTGGACATTGATCATCTCAATCTCATCATTCACTGATGATCAATAGCAGCACAGAAGCCAGCAGCTCCCATCATCCCAGTTGGAAAGCAAAAAGGGGAAGGGATGGCCAGAGAAAGTGGGATTAACTGGGGAATTGGTGTAACTTACAGTTGGAGTGGCAGAAGAAGAGTGTGAAGGGAGATCATCTGTGGAAGAGTATGTAGCAGCAGAAGGGGTAGTGCAAGTGGAGTAGGAGTGTAAGAAAAGAGTAGGACGGAGGAGGAAGAACGGCAGATGAAATTTTAGTTACTCGGAAAAGCTTGTTTTTGAGGAAGTGAGATTGGATGAGAAAACATCACTGTACAAGAAAATCGGGATCTGGATTCCATTCAAAATTAAGAAAGGATTTCTTGTACTTTCTCTTCTATCACTTGATTCTTGTTCAGGTTGTACATGTGCTATATATTTCTATATCTCCATCAAGTGCAGACGACATGTTTTTTTCTCCCCTATGTGGTGTTTCAATATTTTTGATTTTTTTACAGTATGTATTTGCTTCCAATTCAAGGTGGACATGAGAATATGATTTGATCTTCTGCAGTTTGTCTATTACATAGAATTTATTGGAATATTTATCCTCATCACATTCGCTGATTAAAAGAAACAATAAATGAGTGCATGTCCATCCTGCAGATGAAAAATTTCTTCTGCTCTGGCTATTGCAGGGAATGTTACAAAGAACAGTGCCACGCAAAATGCTAATGTTCCACCACAAGATGCCAAACCCTAGTTTATCCTAAATTATTTACAATGTTTATAAACAAAACATGCAGAGGGGCAGAGTGTAAAAGGTGAATTCAAGTCTGTGTTGAAAACGCTATTTGTGGGTCCCTCATAAAATGTGTTTACATCACTCATAAATTCACCAAAATAGGAAAAGCAAGAGACTGGAATTGTCAAATCATCCTCTGAATAACATCTGGAGAACAGGAAGGAAATCATGGTTTATTTATGAAATTCAGAAATGACGATTGTGAGAATGTGGAAGGTGGGGAGCAGTGGAATGATGACCAATGTTGTGGATGACACAAAGATGGGCGGGGTGGATCACAGTCAGGAGGAAAGTGTTAGGCTATAGGAGGATACAAACAGATTATTCAGATAGTCAATGGTCTGATGAAATTTAACACCGCTAATTTGGGAAGATGTAAGTCAGAAGTAACAAGACAAGTGAGTACTCAAAAGTGAGTATGAAAGAGGAGGGCTAAATTTGCTTGTTTATTCTTTGCAGCAGGGAAGGTTGAGGAGGGAACCTGGTGCAGGTGTACAAGAGCCGAACGGGTATGGAGAGGATGGACATACAGCAGCTGTTTTCCTTAGTCAAAGGATCAAAAATAAAGGGACACACTTTTAAAGTGAACGTCAGGGGATTGAGAGAGGATTTGTGGAATGTGTTTCGAACTGAGAGGATGGTATGAATCTGGAATGCGTTGTCTAGGAGGGTAGTTGAGGCAGGTAACCTCACAAACGTTTAAAATGTCTTTGGATAAGCACTTGCTGGCACAGACGTGATAAGCCTGTTTTTCATTGCATGATTCTTTGCAGTGGCAGCCATGAATACTCTGGTATATTCTGAAACAATTAACAATGGCAGTTGCTGCTTTGTTCCTTTGACTGTACTTAGTAAGTGGATATATTACAAACCAGCATCATCTCATGCATCTTCAGCACTCACTCAACCAAAGGCAGCCCAGCCATCTCTCGGACCATCCAGTGTAATTCATATGTTCAGTGCAAGCATTGTCCAACAACAACACTGACACTATTCTAGCTGTATGCAACCATTATTAAAGCTACAGCCATAATATGAACACAGCTTTTCCTCCATGATAATACAGACCTCTAGCAATAAGGGTGTTATTTATCTGAATCATAATAAATTCTTTCCCAGGTATTCACTTTGACAAGCAGCAAGTTTTCCTGTGTTTTGCTGCCAGTTGTTTATCACGGAATTCCCCACCCAAACCTCTTTCCCCTTTAACATTTTCTTGTTCACTGTCTCCCTGATCTCACACACCTCACTCCCTCACATCCCCCACACTCTCCAACCTTACTTGTTAATCTCTGAAAAACCTGCGCCTCATCGCGATAATGTATTCCAATTCCTCACTCACTGTTTTGATTCCTTCTCTCGGCATGGTCATTAGACTGGCCGTGCCTGATATCCTATTCACCTCGACCTTCTGCTCAGTCCCTGATCCTCTGCTTTGGTTCTCACTCTCTTGGTTTATTCAAATCCATCTGACTTGCACTAGAAAACGTCCCCACAAGGATGTTGGTGCTTGTACAGTTAAGATACAACCTGTCTTTTTTGTACAGGTCCCCACCTGTCCTGGAAGAGATCCCAATGATCCAACAATCTGGAACTCTCACCCCTGAACTAGATTTTTAACAACATGTTAAGCTCCACTGTCTTCCTCATCCTTCCCTCTTTTCCACATGGCACTGGGGTTAATCCAGAGATTACAGAGGATTATTTTCTCTCTCTCTCTCTCTCTCGCTCGCTCTCTTTCACACACACACGCATTCAAACACACACAGATAGACACTATATTACTTTGCAGAAGAATACAAATTACCTTAAAGTAATCGGAATGATAACTGGAGTGAAGTATTTAGTTAAAGGGAGGATGAGAGAAATTGTGCTTCTTCTGGATGTCAGTTTGCTCGCTGAGCTGGAGAGTTCATTTTCAGATGGTTCATCACTGTACAAGGGAACATTATCAGTGAGCCTCTGGTGAAGTGCTGGTGTTATGTCCCACTTGCTATTTAAGTGTCTAGGTTTCCTTGAGTCAGTGATGTAACTTCCAGTATTGGTGATTTTATGTCCGGTTCTTCTTCTCAGAGAGTGTTCGATGGAATCAAAATTGATATGTTTGTTGTTAGAGTTGAGGTTAGAATGCTATTTTTCTAGGAATTCTCGTGCGTGTCTCTGTTTGGCTTGTCCGAGATGGATAAGCAGACCCAGTCAAAATCGTGGACTTCCTCATCTGTATGTCAGGATACTACTGATAGTGGGTCATGTCTTTTTTTTCTGGCCAGTTGTTCATGTATCCAGGTGGCTAGTTTTCCGACTGTTTTTTTCGATGTAGTGCTTGTAACAGTTCTTGCAAGGCTTATTCTTACTTGAGCAGAACAGACAAATATGTGAACTAATTGCGGTGCTCAAACGTATGAAAAATAAAAGTTGCTGAGTAAAACAGGAATACTCTGTTTCCATTAGTTGGCATCACCGCAGCAATGTGTTCTAATTTCAAGCTGGTCAGCAAAAGAGCCAGGAATGAGATAAGGAAAAACTTATTTATTGAGAGAGTTGTTAGGATTTTGAATGGAACTGTCTGGGAGAGTTGTGGATGAACATTAAAAAATAGAATTGGATATGTATTTGGAAATATGAATTTAACAGGCTGCAGAGATAGTGCTGGCAAATGGGAGGGGCTTTGGAGACATTCCTGGAGCTGATGTACACACAGTGGCCAATGGCCTCCTCCTGTACTTTAAAGTTTTGCACTCTATCATGTGTCTGATGAGAATAAAAGTCAGTATCCGATTATTTCCCATTCTAAATGCTCACGAATATCTGATTATTTAGTGCAGCATTAGCATTTAAAATGCAACTATTGCAAGGCCAGCTTCATTATATAGTCTAATTATTGCTCAGAATATGAATATTTTAAATGTTGTATTCCAATTACTCAAACAAATCTGTCATTGCTTTGGCACAAATCTCTTTGAAAAGGTTTGACTTTTCACTCACTCGATAATATGTTCACCTTTTTTTGTTTGCTGTCTGCATTTCAAATTAAATAACATTCTTTCTAAAAGTCAAAGGTTTTCAAATTATTGTTCACTAAAATTTGATAACACAAGTCATTTATTTAGTTTAATATTCACAGAGCATGTTGAACTATAGCCATTTCTAATTTGCTGGCAAATAGCTGAAGCTTGTACATTTCAGTGAGAAATTAAACTGATTGATTATATATAAATGTATAAGAACGCTAATTCTATTTGATTATTCAATCGTTTGCTCACCCTGAACATGCAATTACTCAGAAGCCAACCACTTTCAAAATGTTGGAGTGACAATGCATTGTTTTGAATCCTGACATTGTGTATGTAATTCTGATCGCCAAAAGAGTTACATCCATGTTGTTTGTTGGATAGAAAATAAATGTACATTCTTTATTTCTGTGTTAGAAAATCTTGACAGAAGTTTATATTTTTGTTCCATAAATATAGAATCAACCTAATTCTTTTCAGAGATTATAGTTCAGTCAAATAATCATAGTTGACATCTTAGTTTTGCGCACTTCACGAAACATAGCAAACATCTGATTAATACATGGGTCACCCAACAGATTGTATCTGAAGAAACAGCAGCAAATGACAAGTCAAGAATGACGTTAATACCTGAACTTGGCGGAGCCTACTTGGTGTAGGAGACGTCACATATTGTACTGATATTCAGGTGAATGTAACAATGAACAACATAACTGGAAGTTTTGGGCTAACGCCGCCCCCCCCCACCCCCCACCAGCTTCCTAATCTCACTCAGATCACTCCCTCACACATTCAACAATTGATAAGAATCTACAGGCTGGGTGAAACATAAAACACAGAACAGTACAGCTTAGTGCAGACCCTTCAAGCCTTGGCGACCTGCTAAACTTTTATCCTACTCGAAGATCAGACTAACTGACATACCCTTCATGTGCCTATCCAATACTCACTTAAATATCCCTCATGCAGCTGACTCTACTAACGCTACTAGCAGTGCATTCCAAGCACACACCACTCTCTATGTAAAGAACCTAACTCTGACATCTCAAATCTTCTTCTAGTCACCTTAAAATTATGCTCACTCGAGATAGCCGTTTCCACCCTGCGAGAAAGTCTCTGGCTACCCATTCTACCTATGCCTCTCATCATCTTATACACCTCTATCATGTCACCTCGTATTCTTCATTGCTCCAAGGAGAAAGCCCTAGCTCCCTCATCTTTTCTTTGTAAGACATGTCCTCCAGTCCAGGCAGCATCCTGGTAAATCTCCTTGGCATTCTCTCCAAAGCCTCAATGTCTTTCCAGTCATGAGACAACTAGAACTGAACACAATATTCGAAGTGTAGTCTCACCAGACGTTTTTGGCGTTGCAGCATAAACTTGTGGCTCTTAAACTCAATCCCTGGCTCATGAAAACACCATCCATCTTAATAACCTTATCAGCTTGGGTCACAACATTGAGCGTCCTATGATATGGAACACACCATTCCTATTGTCCTCCAAACAGCCAATAATCCTGCCTTTAACCCTGTATTCTGCATTCAATTTCAACCTTCCAAAATGAGTCACTTCACACTTATCCAGGTTGAATTCCATCTGTCATTTACCAGCCCAGTTCTGCATCCTGTCAATGTCCAATTACAACCTACAACAGCCCTCCACACTCTCCATAACTCCAACATCGTTGTTACATCGTAAAATTTACTAAAGCATCCTTTCACTTTATCATCCAAGTCATTTGTAAAAATCACAAAGAACAACAGTCCCAGAACTGATTCCTGAAGAACGCCACTGGTCACCAAGCTCCAGGCTGAATACTTTCCATGTTCTACCACCATCAGTCTTCTACAGGCCAGACAATTTTGTATCCACACAGACAGATTTCCCTATTTCCCTGTATCCCATGCCTCCTTACTTTCTGAATGAGCCGATTTTATGGTAACCTTGCTAAAATCCATGTACATCACATCCACCGCTCTACCTTCATCAATGTGTTTGATCCCATCCTGAAAGAATTGAATAAGTTGTGTGAGGCATGACTTGCCCCTCAAAAAGCCATGCTGACTATCTCTAATAAAACTATGATTTTCCAAGTAATCATAAATTCTGTCTCTCAGAATCCTTTCCAATACTTTTCCCAATACAGAAGTAAGACTGACTGGCCAGTATTTCGCAGGATTATCCCTATTGCCTTTCCTGAACAAGGGAATAACTTTTGCCACCATCCGATCATCATGCAGTACTTCAGTGGACACTGGGGACACAAAGATCATCGCCAAAGGTGCAGCAATCTCTTCCCTCAATTCCTCTGGTAACCTCGGGTGCTTTCTGTCTGGTCCAGGGGACTTATCTATCCTTATGTTTGGACTTCACTCATTCTGTACTTCACCTCACTTTATCTACTCCCAGTTCAACCAACTGATTGAACTGCTTTCCATTTCATGGCTATATACAGTGCTGCCCTCCTGAGCAAGTACAATTCCAAATATTCTATGAATAATGGAATGGAAAAAAATGTGAACACACCAATGCCTTCCGGATGAAGGGCATATGCCCAAAGCTTTCACTCTCCTGCTCCTCGGATGCTTCTTGACTCGTTGTGCTTTACCAGCACCACACTTTTCGACTCTGATCTGCAGCATCTGCAGTCCTCACATTCTCCATTACTGAGGGCTGATCCTGCGACACACTGAGCAGGGAATTAATCAGCAGG
Organism: Chiloscyllium punctatum; assembly: GCF_047496795.1. Taxonomy (NCBI): domain Eukaryota; kingdom Metazoa; phylum Chordata; class Chondrichthyes; order Orectolobiformes; family Hemiscylliidae; genus Chiloscyllium; species Chiloscyllium punctatum. The sequence goes on from NC_092781.1 coordinate 65,794,831, forward strand.
AATTCATTGTATTTGAAGCTGACTGTTCAGTTCTGGAACGTTGCATTTGATTAACATATTAATTAAAAAAGAAATTACAACTCAACAATTATTGATTCAGTCCCAGAGTTACAGTTTTAGTTCATGGAAATGCAGCTTGATAAACAGTAAATGACTGAAGAACTCCGAGGGACAGATTATTCCAAATGCGATATTCCAGGCTGGATGTTCTTTACCATAATACTGGGAATATTATCGGACCGACAGATGTGATAAGGGAACGAGGTGACATGGGGAAGTGGACATTTTTGAAATTACGTAGGTGTGTTTGAGGAAAGTCAGGGCTGACAACTCAATATTCTGTGATGCAAAAACTATGGGCAGCACAGGAGAGGGTTAAAAGAGAAGGTGGTGTTGCCTTATTAATTATGGAGTCAAGGATTGCAGTAAGGACGGATGATATCTTGGAAGGTCATTCAAATGACGGTTGTGGGTTGAGGTTAGGACCAAAATAATGACAGACACACTACTGGGGATCTATTATAGACCTCGAGATAAAAGAAAATACAGGAGAAGGTACATAACCAATTCACTGAGGTGTGTAAATACAATAATAGGATCATTACATTAAGGCATTTCAATTACAGACATTGATTAGGGCAGCGATAATTATTTTAAGAGGGCAAAGATGCCTTGACATTTATTCCAGAGAGCTTCTTATTTCAACATGGAGCAGATACAACAATGGGCGGGTCTGTGCCGAGCCTCACTGTGGAACGAAGCCAGATCGATGTTGCAGGCAGGATTGGGAGAACATTGCAGGACCAGTGATCGTGACTCAAGCATTTTTAGCATATTAAGGAAAAGACCAAAAGAAAAAAAGGTTTGAAAAATAAAAATAATTTTAATGATGGAGGCAGATCTTACCAAGATAAAGACAGGATCTGGCCACAGTACAGTTACTTCTGGGTGAAAGTGGAGCAGAACAGCGTGGGGGTGGTGGGGATCACATGCTCACAATGGAATTGATGCGAGTGTCACCCCAACATGTTACAACAAAGATGTAATTTAAGAAAACAAGCCCAGAGAGAATGGGGTGTCCACAAATATTCAGAACAGAATTAAAAACGAAAGAGAAGCTTAAAGCAGGCATAAAGTGAGCAGGTCAATGCAGGTCCCAGAAGAGTACAGAACGTAAAGGTCTAATCTCAAGAAAGTAAGTCCTAGAGTAAAACGCGGGGCGATAAAAATATTAGTGGGCAGTATTTTGAAGAATTTAAAGACATTTTATCGGTTTATTAAGGGTAAGAGGGTAACAAGAGAAAGAATAGGGAGTATGAGGGACCAAGGAGGCAAACTGTGCATTGAGCCGGAGAATATGTCAAACACGAACTGCATATTGGTCTTCACTTTGGAGAAGCAGTTCCTGGACAGAAGTTGAGGAAGAATTGGAAGTTGATGCAGGATAAAATGTGGGCAAATCTCTAGATCTGGATGAACTGTATCTTAGACTGAGGTGGAAGATGAGAGAGGAGATTCCAGGGTGTTAAACTTTGTGTTGTATTTTGTTTTGCCTCTGGTCACAAAGGTGGTATGATCGATCATGATAACATCTAATTTAGGTTCAACTTCCACACAGAATGCTAGAAAAAAAGCCATGGGATTAAAGACCACCAAGTCTCACCTCAGTGGGAGGGAAACAATTGTAGAAAATTGTGAAGGCTGTTGAGGAATGATCACCAAATATCTTAAGGATGAGATGGACAGATTTTAAAACTAGTGTTACAGGGAAAACGCAGGAAAATGGAATGGAAAGTTATCAGAATAATTGAAAGTAAAAGCAGAGTCAGCGAGCGGATAGGTATACTGTCGCTCGAATGTCAAATGGTAAACCTTTTCTAATAGCCTGTATTCACTGGAACATCAACATTTCTCCCTCCAGAGTGAGACACAGTTTCGAATACAATCTACAGATACAAGGAATTCATAAGTGCAGTGCTAGTAGACAGACAACACCAGAGGACTGCGACAACGCGGATAAGCTGTCAGGGTGAAGGTTTGCATCAGCGCAGTCACCACGACTAGGAGGAAGATCTCAGCAAGACACCCCCCCACCCCCCCCCCCCCCGAAGTCCAAGCATGGGCCTGGTGCTTAGGAGTGCTTAAGGCCCAAACAACACATCACTGTAGTGTCTCCCACCTGACCTAACCAAAACTAAATGTGGAGTGTTCGATTGACGTACTGTTAGTGGCAGAGTAGGCAGTAATGCTTTGGTTCCAGAGACATCGGTGAGTAGCGATTCAGCAAAAGGTAAAGGTAAGCTCAGGTAAACTCTTTTTAACGCTAGTCTGACAGCAATGGAGATGGCAGTTTGGGCAGTTGTATGTTCTTCCTGCTGTTTTTGGGAGCTCAGGGAGATTTCCACTGTCCCTGATGACTACACGTGTGGCAGTGCACCCTGCTGCAGCTCCTGGGAGACCGTGTTCAGGAGCTGGGTCTGGAAGCACTCCGGATCATCCGAGATATCGAGCACTTCATAGATAAAAGCTTTAGTGATGTGATCACACCCAAGTCCCTCCCTTAGCCACGTTACTGTAAGGACCATATTATTCCAGTCTCATGTAAAGATCCACGCCCTGAGTTCCTCTGCCTTACCTGTCAGCCCTGTTTCATTTAATTAAAAGCAATTTAATCCAACAGGCGTTCCTTGCTTCCTGTCGTGTTCCAAGCAGAGAGTAGCTGGGTGACCACCAGGAATGGCGAAGGGAGTAGGCAGAAAGTGCAGGAATCCCCTGTGGCCATTCCTCTCGAAACCAAGTATACCATTCTGGATACTGGTTTGGTGTATGTTGGGGGATGGGAGTTGGGTGTCAGGAAATGACTCTTCAGGGGAAAGCAGCAGTAGCCAAGATGGTTGCACTGGATCTGGGGAGCAGCAGGAAAGGATAAAGGTACACAGGGCCGTAGAGATAGGGATTTGATTGTTAGGGGGGACAGATCGGAGATTCTGTGGCCTCAAACTGGAAACTAGGATGGTGTGTTGCCTCTCAGGTTTCAGGATCCAGGATGTTTCTGAGTGGCTGCAGAAAGTTCTCAAGGGGGCGGGTGAGCAGCCAGAAGTCATTGTGCACGATGGTACAAATGACATGGTTAGATATAGGAATGCGTTTCTATAGAATGATTAACTGAGAACTAGGAGAAAAGTTAAAAACCAGGACCTCGGTAGTGATAATCTTCAGATTACTTCCAGTGTCATGAGCTAGTGAAGGTAAGAATAGGAGGATATCAAGATAAATATATGACTAAAGAATTGGTGCAGTGGGAGGGATTCATATTTTTAGACCATTGGGAGCCTTTCTGTGACAGAGTTGACCTGTTCAGGAGGGACTGGTGGCACATCCACTGGAGGGGGGATCAATATCTTCGCAGCCAGTTTTGCTAGTGCAACAGGGGAACGTTTAAACGAGATTGGCAGGAGGTGGTATCCTCAAGAGCAGTGAGGAAAGTGATAGGCTGGAAGAAGATACAGTAATCAAACATAGTACGTTGAGGAGACATATCAGGCTGGACCACGATAGGGAACAAGAAATGCCTATGGATTAAATTGTGTTTATTTCAGAGCAAAAGGGCTGACAGTTAAGGCCGATGAATTCAGCGTGTGGATAGGTTATCAGCGCTTGATAGTTTAGCTATTACAGAAACATGGCGGAGGGATGGACAGGACTGACAGCTTAATGTACCAGGGTCAAATGCATTCGAAGGAACAGAGATTGTGGAACGGGAGGGGAGTTGCATTTCTGAATAAAGGGTGTGTCGCAGCAGTGATCAGAGATAAAATAACTGATGGAGATCATCCAATGAGGCTTTGTGGGTGGAACTAAGAAATAAGAAGGGGATGGTGACATTATTGGGGTTGTACGATAGGCCCCCAAATTGTAAACAGAAATTGTAGGAACAAAAATATGTAGAGAGATTGCGGAGACTTTCAGGAACATTTGGGTTGTCATAACAGGGACTTAAATATTTTTTATCACACAGAATTGCACTGCCAGAGCATTAAGGGATTTGATGGGATGGAATGAATTAAGTGCGTCAGGAAAGTTTCCTCAAGCAGAATGTAGAGGGTCCTAATTGGGAAGGAGCAACATTTGTCCTACTCTTAAGAAATAGGTCAGGACAGGTGAGTGACGTGACAGTGGATGTGCACTTTGGGACCAGTGACCATAGATCTATTAATTTTAATATAGTTATGGAGAGGGAAAACAATTTGTACACAGATTCAAGGTCTAAATTGGGGCAAGGTTAATTTTGATGGACTTAGACAGGAGTTTGCAGGGGTTAATTGGAGTAGTCTGTTTGCAGGCAAAGGGACCTCTAGCAAGTGGGAGTTTAAGATCTATATGTTCCTGTGAGTGTGAATGGAAAGTTGATAGGAATGAGGTACACAAGAGATGTTTAGGCTTTTACCCAAAGAAATGTGGGGGCGTGGCTCACATAGAGGCAGCTGGGATTAAGCGAATCCCTTGAGGTGTACAGGGGATACAGCAGTTAACTGAAGAAGGAAATCAGGAGGGAAAAAAGGGGTAGGAGATAACCTTGCCTGAGAAGATCAGGGTGAATCCAAAGAGGTGCTTTAGGTATATTAAAGGAAAAGCAGTAACTAGAGAGAGATTGGTCTCCTCCCGTAAATGTATGTCATGGTCCAGAGGCTGAGAAGCCACATCCTGTTCTGGTGTAACTGAAATCCATACAGACCAGTTCGACCACCCTTGGAGAAAGTCTTCACTGCAGATGCTGGTGATCAGAATTGAAAAGTGTGGCATTGGAAAAGCCCAGCTTGTCAGCCAGCATCCGAGAAGCAGGAATATCGATGTCTTGGACATTCCTGATGATATACTTGTGCCCAAAACGTCGATTCTCCTGCCCCTCGAATGCTACCTGACCTGCTGTGCTTTTCCAGCGCCACACGTTTGGATGTCTACCTGCCCGCCCTACTCAACATTCCTGGTCACATCATCAAAGAACTTTACCCAATTCATCAGGCGTGAACTTCCACTCTCAAAGCCATTCTTGTTATTACTAATGAAACCCTGTTTTCCCAATGCATGTACATCTTATCCCTCAGAATCTTCCCAAGTAATTTACCTACCACAGATATTAAGTTACTGGTCTGTATTTCCTGGACATTACTTTTCTTCATGAATAAGGGCACGACATCTGCTTTCCTCCGGTCTTCTGGGATCTCACCTGTGGTAACTGATGATCAACATTATCAGCCAGGGCCCCTGTAAGTTCTTCTCTAGCTCCTGCAATGTTTTTGGATATATCTGAAAGGACCGTGAGATGTATCCAACTTCAAACATTCTAGTAGATCCAATACCTCCTGTACTGTGATATGGACTGTCTCTAAGTTATCACCAATAATTTCCCCAATTTCCCAAGTACTCATGTCTTTCTCCACGGTAAACATAGAGGAGAATTATTTGTTGAGGACATCACTCATCTCTTATGGTTCCACACAAACATATCCATTTTGGTCTTTGAGGGGTACTATTCTCTCTCCAGTCGATAGAACTAGACCCAGTTTAGATCATACATCAAGTATCAGCCTAGCCAGCTACTTGAAGTACCACAGGTAATGGAAGAGGCAATAAAGTGACTGGACTGTAGGGTTTATTCTAATAATACCTGGCTATATAGCCCGTCAAGCCTGTCCTTCCATTCAGTAAGGTCAGGGCTGATCTCTCTTGGCTGCAATTTCTCTTTCATGCCCAATTCTTTGTAGCCCTTAACTCCCTGATGTGTCAACATTCATTAACACCACAGTGCTCCCTCAAACATTCTCAGATGTAGTTGTCTGGGATAGAGAAGCCCCAACAGTCACTACCCTCTAACAGAAGGAAATAGTCCGCACAAATTTACCTTGGCCTTTGACATGAACAAAAGCTATGAAGTTAAAAATCACACAACATCAGGTTATAGTCCAACAGGTTTAATTGGAAGCACACTAGCTTTCGGAGTATCGCTCCTTCATCAGGTGATGGTGGAGGGCTCAATCCTAACACACAGAATTTATAGCAAAACTTTAGTGTGATGTAAATGAAATTATAACATTGAAAAATTGATAGTCTTTTGAGTCTTTAATCTGTGTGAATACCATGGTATTCAACCAGATGAAAGGCTCAACAGACAATCAATGTTTCAATGTATAATTTCAGGTACATCACACTGTAAATTTTTGGTTTAAATTCTGTATGTTAGGATTGAGCCCTTCACATTCATCTGATGAAGGAGCGACGCTCCGAAAGCAAGTGTGCTTTCAATTAAACCTGTTGGACTATAACTTGGTGTTGTGTGATTGTTAATTTTGTACACCCCAGTAAAACACGCATCTCCAAATCAAAAGATATGAACACAGCGTCAGAATGACTGGCCCTGACAGGACATGACTGAACAAGATGTCAAGGAGGCTGAATAAAATTGCACCTAAATGGAATCAGTTGTAAATTCCCAAGTGGTTGGTCCATTCGAAGCACCATGCGGCTGATGGAGATCAATCCTCTCAGTCCCTGGATATCTCTATGGGTGGTCCTCAGGGTAGCTTCCTTGACACAAACATCTTCAGTTGCTTCAGCAACGTCTTACCCTCCGTCATTCGATCAGAAGTGAGGATACTCAGAAAAGATCGCATAAAACAGAAAAACCTGGACAACATTCAAGCTCATGCTGTTAATGTGTAGGCAACATTCATGTAACAGCACTGCTGGACCCTGAACATTTCCACAGGACTAAAAATGAGGAGCTCATTCAGCATCTCAAGCTGGTTTCACAGAAAATATGAGAATGCCATTCAGCCCATATAAGCTATTGGATAAGTAGAGGCACAGCGCATTCACTCTCTCTTACCTATTACACAAGAAGAGATTTTTTAGAAAAAAACTACAAATGTTGGAATTCAGGAGACTGGAAGAACACATCAAGCCAGGCAGCATCAGGAGAAAAAGTCCACATCTTGGGTATAATCTTTCATCGTGTCTGGGGGTGGGGGCAAGGGTGTGCACAGATAAAGAGACGAGGTGGGGAAGTAGGAGGATTCAGCATGTTGTGGTGGGGAACACAGGTCGAGGATACCACCGGGTTGGCCAATGGGAGGAATGAATCCAGTTAACAGTTGGAAGATGGGTTGATCAGAGGAATGGAAAGGGGAGGGGCTAAGCAGGAGGTCTGGGAATTGGAAGGGAGGTTACTAGAAATTGGAGAACCCAGTGTTGAGACCCCGGGCTGTAGGCTACACAGGTGGAATATGAAGCGTTGTTCCTCCAATTTGTGCTTTGGTTCTTTGTGGCAATGGAGGAGGTCAATGATGTCCATGTCGGAATGGGAGTGGGAGGTGGAATTGAAATAGGCAGTGATTGGGAGGTCAGGTCAGCCCTTCCAGGCCCAGCTGAGATGCTCAGCAAACCATTCCCCTCAGTTTACATTTGGTCTCCCCGATATAGAGAAGACCAGATCAGGAATGGCAGATACAGTAAACTAGATTGGATCCCATCACCTGGCACATCTTCCACAAGGACTGATCCCTTCACTAATTTTGGGTCGTGCCATACTCCCCACCAAACCTGTCAATCCCCATGGGCAACTGACACTTGCAAATGAAAAATAAAATACATCACCTGCTGGCACACACCTCCCTCACCTCCATCCAGCGCCCAAAACAGTCCTTCCAGGTGAAACAGAGGTCACCTGCCTCTCCTTCAATGTAATTTACTGCATTACGTTCTCCTGATGTGATCTTGTCTACATCGGGGAGAGCAACGTAAACTAAGTGCACATTTCACCGAGCATCACAGCCCGGTCCAAAGGGGCTGACCTGAGCTCCCAGTCACCACCCATTTCAATTCCCCTTCCGAATTCCTTTCCAACATGACCTCCTTGGCTTCCTCTGTTGCCACAGTGAGTCAGACTATAAATTGGACGAACAACATCTTACGTTCTGCCTGGTTAGCCTACAGCCTGGAGGACTCAACATTGAGTTCTCCAGTTTAAAATAGCCTTCTCTACATGGCCCTACTCCATTTCCAGTCCCGCCTTCTCCCTTCCATTCCACCAAATGACCCAGCCTTTTAGCTCCCAACTGGATTCATCCCTCCCATCGACCAACCACGTTGCACCCACACTTGTGTCCACCTAACTCCTTCCTCACCATCCTGCTGCTCTCCCCACCCCAACCACTCCTTTCCCTCTTTATCTGCAGTTCCCCCTACCCCCACCCGCAGTCCTGAAGAACAGGTATATTTGAAAAGTTGACTTCTCCACCTCCTGATGCTGCCTGGCTTGTTGTTTCTTCCAGCCTCCTGTTTGTCTATTATTACACAGTAAGATAAGGAATCTCGTCAGCACAACACGCTAGTAAGCAGCTACCACCGGTTACCCAATAATGAGCCTCTTCCCTGGAACGAGGAAGAGGACATTCAGCCACCCAAGACACTGACACACGAACAGAAGAGGCCATTCTAAACTGAAATAGGAGGAATTCATCGATGCTGTAACATGACAAACCAATGAAGCAGAGACTGCACAGACAGATTGCTCCATGTAGTGCCTCCTGGCTCCCTTGCTAATGTTTCACGCGTGTTATATTAACATGGTTTGCTGATGGTAAGGAGGCACAGAGGATGATTTGTGCCATGTCTCAAGGAGGCATCTTCCATCTCCGAGAAGACAGGCTAGTCTTCTGCATGGAGGTCAGAAGCTTTTGAGAATGACCAACCCTGTCAGAGTGTGGCTGCTGACATGTTGGTGAACAACATGATACTCATTACTTACTGCTCTGTATGAATTCTGTCAGTGGCTCATGGCCAAGGACATCCACCTCCTTTTCACCAAAAGCACTTCCCATCATCTCGCCTTCTCATTAATACAAAATGAGAAGGATGATATGTTTTGCCAAATCACTTTGTTGCCTTGCAAAATGCTATGTTTTAAGCACAGCCACGCCAACAGCAACACCATGTTTGCCATTGGAGACTATTGGCGATGCTGAGGAGGTGATGGCCTAGCTGTATTATCCCTGTCATGTTAACCCAGGGACCGAGGTGATGACTCAGACCCCGGATTCGATCCCACCACGGCAAATGTTCGATTTTGCATTCAATAAAATATCAGGAATTGAGAATCAAATTAAACAATGAAAGCATTGTGTTTGTCCTACCTGGCACACTAATGCACTTCAAGGAAGGAAAGCTACCATCTTCATCTGGTCGAATGTACATGTGACTCCAGACCCACAGCACTGTGGTTAACACACAGTTGGAGTTTGAAATGGCCAAGCCAGCCGCTCAGTGATATCACTCACTACAAATTCTCAAAGAAATGAAACCGCATTGACCTCAGCACTGACTACTTGCAGCCCACAGACTGCAGTGGGTCAGGAAGGCAGCTCACCAACACCTTCACAAGGACAATGGGGAAAGGGAATTAAATACTGGCCCAGCATCCCATTACTGAATAAAATAAGATGATCACTCTCAAGGAAGAGAGACAGAAGGACATAACTCACTTCAAACCGGGACTTTGATGTACACCTTACATGGGCATGAATTTCAGTGATATGGGAACAGGAGAAAAATAAATAAGATTCATTTGGATTTTTATTTCCATTGCAGCTGATCATCAACAATCCCTCTTTGTTTCTTTCTCTTTACCTCTCTCTTGCTCTATCTATTCAACTCCTTCTCCCTTTCACAGCAGCCATCCATGTCATCAACATTAAACACACTATTTCCCAGATGCATTCAGTTCTGATGTATGGTGATTGGACGCAAAATGTCACTTCTATTATTCTCTCGACCTGAGGCTGCCAAATCTGTTCAGTTTCTCTGGCACTTACTCGTTCCTTTTGTTTCTGATCTCTAGTATCATCCTTTGTATATTTTTCCTCTACCTTACGTGTTGTTATTACACTGAATGTCTGCATCACTGGCAGGACAGCATTTGTGGACCTCACTAAATGCCTTTTACTGTGAGGCAATTCCTTAAGGTATTGAGTCTGATATCAGTCTTAATTCAAATCAGGCAATAATGTGAGATTTCTTCACCAAAGGATAACAGTGAAACAGGTAAAGTTCTTGACAAAGTGCTGGTGGGATTATATTAGTAAAATTCACTTCTATTTCCAGTTCCTCTCATTTGAATTTAAGTTCTCTCATCATCTGAGATAAGATTTGAAACAGCATCCATGATGTAGATATCTGGACCACTGAATTACGTGGCCATCGACATTAGTATTCTGACACAGTGTCCCTGTCATGAATTTATTTCACAGACAAGAACAAGATTTTGATGGGAACATTTGTTACGGAAAGAGCGATTAGAAGAGAACAGGAACCATAAAGTCTGACTTTTACCATGCTATAGTTAATGGTTTATTTATCACCCGCACTTACGTCAAGATGGGGTCTGGGGATATCATGGAGTTGGTAGTGGGTAGCTTTGGTGATGGAGAGAATACCAAGACATAAATCAATTTGGGGCAATTGGGTACTTCGGGATTGTGAACAGTCATGTTCTCAGATGTTTGTGATGGTGGGAGTGTGGGTGGTTCTGAAATTTGTGGAGAATGAATGGATTTGCATTTGAAACTGAAGGTAATAGTTTCAGTCATTACTAAATATAGGTAACAGAAATAGCACTGAAGTTCACCATGGTTTATTGGATTAATAAATCGATAGAGATGGGGAGACTTACCAGGAACACCAACAATAGCGAGCATGGGATAGTAACCAGCCTGAATAATCCACAGTACACCTAATATCCGATATGGTAATATGGACCAATACCAGGAAAGATACAAAAGACCCAAAGATAAACTCCTGTCCATTGTTGTAGCATTCCAGTCTACATTTCTTAGATTCTGAACCATTGGTGCGACATTCCAGTCTATTATTCTCAGATTCTGATCCATTGTTGACATATTCCAGTCTGATGTTCTCAGATCCTGGTCCATTGTTGGAATATTCCAGTCTACTGTTCTCAGATCCTGGTCCATTGTTGGAATATTCCAGCCTATGGTTCTCTGATTCTGATCTCTCCTCTCCCTGTTTCTGCAACTGCTGATCCTTGTCAGTGTTGCAGTGGATGCATCTGCAGCAATAATGGGATAAAGCATTGGAAGAAGCCCCGTACAAATAGAAGAGAAAAACCATCCAGTGACATAATTCGGATCCATGGAGACTGACATCAATCACAGTCACTGAACAAACAGATCCAGATAATTTCTTTCAGAATTCGACCTTCAGATCAAAATAACAATTGGATTGTATTGAATGTTGACATTGCTGGCTAATGGTCACATCTCCCATCACCAATTGCTCCCGTGAAGTTAGTTGTGAGGGGGAATTATGGACGTTTCCTTATCGCAGGCTAGATGATTCCGCTGTGTTCTTCATGTACAATACTGTAACCACCTGAACGCTCCATCATCACCATCCACAATAAAATCACAATCTAGACTTGGTTTCCATGCTGGTCTCTCCTCGACGAGAACAGGCGCCAAGCAACAGATTCTCAGTGGATATATTTGCCCTGACCATACACAGGAAGTGTGGATCTGTCTGGAGATTCCACTCGTGACCATGCTGAAGCTTCAACACACAGTATCATTGAGTACCGTTTTATGAAAACTAACAAACAACTTCATGCATTATATCGTCTTCAAAGCAGTAAGAATTTCTGGAATTCAGTCCAAAGCCAAATGTGGCATGTTCTCACAAAGCTAGTACTTTTACAGGGTTATGTTGTCCTTGGTTTTTTTAAAGAGGGTCTAAACGACCCAGGATTCCAATATGTCATAATTTCGAAAGGTTCGTTGGGGTCCTTTTGTTTATACCTAACAGATAATGCCTCATACAGAATCCTTTCAAGTCTTGAAAAGTAGCCTGTATAATCAAGAGGACCTGTCCAGCTCCCACAACTGGACAGGTTAGATCAGTTCGGGGGTTTGTTGAGTCAGGGTCACTGGACGCTCTCTGCCTCCTTCTGCCCTTCTGATCTTATAACCTGTAAGCAGTTGTGTCAGTTTTACCCTAAGGGGTTCCGTTTATTGGGATTGTTGCAAGTATATTGGAACATCATCCTTAAATCGGGATAGCCTGTCAGGTTCGGATACGATACGTTATTCAGGTATTCTATTTTCGGTTCCTTATGTTTCATTTGGTAATTTGGCAAATAAATGTCATTTGTTTAAAATTCGGCAGTCTGACTAGCGCATTCACTCTGGAAATATCAGCTTTGCACTAATCTTCAAAAAATAGCAAATCTAAGGTCTGGGCTACCTATTAAAATGTTTTGAGGGGTCGGGTCTGATCCGCAACAAATTAGGGGGCCTTTGCAGAATTTAGACAGTGAGTGGCAGGTGTCATTGTCTCTTATTTCGTGTGTTGATTTGGTGAGTAAACAGAGCTTCAGGTAGCAATGGTTCTTGCAGGAACCAAGCTTGTTTTGGAGGTGGAGAAAGTGACCTTGGGGGTTTTACAAAATGCACATAAGTCCAAGCTGCGGGAATTAGTAGACAAAGGGAGTTAAAGCTACCGTCTGATGTGAGGAAAGATGAGATGATTGCAGCAGTAGTTCTGCATTCCAATTTGCTGGAAACTCCATCAGGATCTGTGGGATGACTAAACTTCAATCGCAAAAGAAGCAGCTTGAATTAGAAGCAGAGATGAAGCAGTTTGAGCTACCACTAAAGTCACAAGAGGAAGAAAGATAACGAATAGGTTTAGCAGAGGAAAGAGGAAAAAAATAGCTTCAGTAGGAGAGAAAGAAAAAGAGGGAGCATTTGAGCTTCAGAGATGGACACTTAGAATGGAAAGTCAGTGTTAAAAGATGAGGGTGAAGGCTGAAGGTAAGCTTAGTGAGGAACAGACTGAGGATGGGCAATCCCATTGTCGTTCAAAGACTGATTTCAGTATATTCACAGCTTGCCTAAATTTGATGAGTAGGAAAGTGGCTAAAGAATTTCCGTGGCCAGTGACCATGTAGGTTTTGTTGACCCAAACAAAACTTGTAGGTAGAGCTAGTGAGATATGTGCAACACTATCAGAGGACGGATCTGGGGAGTATGAGGAGAGGAAAACATATATATGAGCATGTGCCAAAAGCCTACAGACAACGTTTCAGGATTTATGTAAGGATCCTGGTCGAACACATATTGATTTTGAAAGGATCAAACAAAGTAATTTTAATAGATGGATAAGAGCGTTAAAAAGAGAGCAAACATACGATGCTCTTCGAGAGACAATTACTTTGAAGGTGTTTAAGCATTCACATAGTGCACACTCATTTGGAAGATCATAGAGTTATAAAGCCAAAACTGGCAGCTGAAGAGGCTGATGATTATGACTAGTGATTATGATTATAAAACTTGTTCTGGCTTCCAGAATCAATTTCAGTCCATGATGGATAGAAATTGTGGCAAAGAGAAATCCCCACGTAGAAAGGGAGATATAGATCTCGGTGAAGAACTTACCACAGGGTAAAAAGGCAATACGTGAAGGAGGCAAATAAGATAAAAAGCTCTGGTGTTTTCATTGCACCAAATTAGGACACATGAAATCACTGTTTTGGTGGGTTCAGAAAAAAAAACGGATGCAGGAAAAAAGATAAGTCTGGCAGTTTTGTCGGAGTGGTAACAGAAAGCACAGTGGAAGCTAGAAAGCTGCATCAGAGTGTACAAGCTGATTGGAAGTTTGTTAAGGAGGAAGTGCCAGATCTGCTTAGAAAATATACCTGCAAAGGGAAATTTTACTCACATAGGGCAAGTAAAGAGGATGCAATATTAAGAGACACAGGATCCTCTGTGAAAAGATAGGAGATATGTACTCCTGAAGAACTATTTCCAGAAAAGGTACTGCAAGAGGGAATTCACCATGAGACAAAAGGTGCAAAAGTATGTAATGTGTGCTTAGCGTGTCCCAAAAAGTGTGGGGAAATTGTGGCAGGGGTACTGGACAAACTCTCAGCTCCAGGAATGAAATTTGTCCTTGCAGAAAATATAGCTGATTCAGTGGTTGGATTACTGCTACTCTCGTTTAAAAGCCAGTGGATATGCAGACAACTGAATCAATGTAGGAATCTTATCCTGGAAACTTTCCTGATTATGGGTAATAAAGTCCCAATATCACCAGTTGAAATAGAAAGTACCAAAAACGTAAAGATAAGGAAGCTTAAGTGGCATGAGCAGATACTTTGGTCCATCAGAAAGTTGAGACAAAACAGGTGCAAATAAGTGATCATGTAAATATTTTTTGCTCAGCTAAACTGATTGAGTCACAGCAGGAAGATAAAAGTTTAAAGCAGTTGCATCAAAAAACAAATACGTTAGGAATTTTGAATGTATCCCTTCGTGTTATTACCTTAAAAATGATGTCCAAATGAGGAAATCGAGACTAACTATTTTCAAGGAGATGAGAAATGGGAAGAGATTCATCAAATCATATTGCCAATGGGTTACAGAAAGGAGGTGATGCGAATGGTGTATGAGTTACCATCTAGAAGTCAGTTAGGAGTTATGAAGAAAACAGACCAAATACAGAGAAACTTTACTGGCCTGGACCGCAACAGGATGGAGTTGAATTTTGCCAGATGCGTCATACATGTCAGGTAATTGGAAAAACACAAGCGATAATAAAACCTGCACTTTCTTAACTACTCCGGCATTTGAGGAACCTTTTACAGGTGTCTTAATTGATTGGCTAGGTTCCCTACTGCAAACAAAAAAGTGGCCATCAGTATTTGTTAACACTAATGGATGCATCGACTAGATTTCCAGAGGCCATCCCAAGATGCAGTATCACAGCTAAAAGAATTGGAAAGGAATTACTCTTTTTTAAAAAAAGATACGGACTACCAATGAAGATACAGTGGGATCAAGGTTCAAACTTTACATCTAATTTATCACGATAATGTCTTAGGATTAAGCAATTCAAATCTACTGCAAACCATTCAAAATTGCAAGGAGCGCTAAAAATGTGACATTACACATTAAAGACCATGTTGAGGGCTTATAATCCAGGGATTATCCAGATGATTAATGTTAGGGAATTCCATTTGCAGTTTTTGTTATCAGGAATGCCCAAAATTAACAGAGCAAATTCATTCCATTGGAATTATGTTTGGGGCATTAAGTGAGAGGACCATTAAAATTGATTAAGGAGAAAATAGCAAATCAGAGTTCAAAGGCCACACATTTGGACTAGGTCTCAAAACTTAAGGGACGATTAATAGCGCTGGGGAGTTGGCTAGACAGCATTTAAAAGTATTGCAATATGCAATAAAATAGGTAGCGGATGGGAAATGTTTTTAAAAAGTGCAATTTTGCAATCGGGGATAAGGTATTACTATTTCTTCCAGTTATAGGTGAACCTTGACAAGCAAGGTTTAGTAGCCCTTATCAAATACAACGGATATTGAGTGAGGGTTTTAAGTATCTTAAGACATTTGGTGCTTCAGCATGATCTTAGAATGCTGGGGATGCTTAGAGTTATGATAATAGCTCTCTTATTATTGGGATTTTGTCAAACATCAATGTCATATGTGTTATTAACGGTTCCTGAGTCTGTTAACCCGCAAGTAATAGATGCCGATGCATGCAGCTTGGTAAATTGTGGGGATGTACATAATCAGGGACAGTACCACAGCTCAGATATACATCTTAAGTCCGATGGGAATGGCCTCGGGGATGGTACTTGGTATAATAGTCTCGTCACAATACACTGGGCCACCTTCCGAACAGCTTTTGATTGTCCCGATACAGTGTAACCCAATATACTTAACGATAACGAAACATCGCACGAAGCAACCCTGGGGGTGGGGGGGGGGGGGGGCGTGGGGCACCTATCAGTTACAATTACATGAAAACTAACGGGAATGATTTCTTGGGCTGTTGTTTACGAATTAGCGTAGGACAGGGAATATTGGCAGAACTACTGGATAATAAGGTACAACCTTTCACCCCTCCCGATGACTTTAAAGTAGTAAAAATTATAGAGGTAAAGGACTTAAACAGACCATTGAAATAGAAACTGGGTACGGGGATGCAAATGCCTGGATTGAATGGGTAAAGTATAATGTAAAACGTCTGAACAAAAGCAATTGTTATGCATGTGCCTCCGGTATACCAGGTGGCCCAGGTGGTTCCCTTTCCGCTCGGGTGGAAGCGAGACAGGAAGGGCATGAAACATATGATAGCCCTGTAACAGGATAAGACTGCATGGAATGATAGGAACTGTACCACCCTATCTCTGATGTTCATTCCCTTGGAGATGAAAGACTTAAAAGCATCCCCCGAGTCAGCTCTCTTTTGGTGGGTGACAGTTAATAAAAATGTAGATTGGATAAATTACATTTTCTATAACCAACAGCGATTTATAAATTATACAAGAAATGCTGTTAAAGGAATATCAGAACAGCTTGACGCGACAAGTAGGATGGTTTGGGGAAACAGAATGGCCCTTGATATGATTCTAGTGAAAAAAGGGTATGTGTGTGTGTGTGTGTGTGTGATGTTCGGAGGAAGCTGTTTTACCTTCATTCCCAATAACACTGCACCTGATGGTTCAATTGCTCGGGCCGTAAGGGCTTTGACTACCTTAGCAGAGAAACTGCTGATAATTCAGGAGAAAACACATCTCTCACGTGATGGCTTCAATCATTGTTTAGAAAATGGAAGGCTATGGTGGTTTCCATCCTTACTTCCCTGATAGTAGTAGCCATGGTATTGGTAGCCATTGGCTGTTGCATCATATCCTGTATTTGAGAGCTCACCCAAAGATTGATTGAGACAGCCTTAATGAAAGAGATGCCCCTAAAAGGGAATCAGGCAGAAGGACTTTCTTCTATTAAATAATGAGGGGATGAGTGAGACCAAGATGGATGAAGTCTCAGGAATAATGCTTGTGAATTTTGGGGGCGGTGCTTAAAGGAAAAATTGCAGAAACAACAATTAAATGTAAAAATAGAAAGGGGGAATTGTGAGGAGTAATTATAAATGTTGTTATCAGCAACAATCACAAGGCTGAAAAATGAAAGTGGAAGAGGGGTGTAGGTTAAGCGAGATATGCTTGTACAAACAGCTATAAGTATCTGTTTCCCGCTTCTGCAAAAACAAACAAAAAACACAATCAAGAGTACATAAGGATCCGTATGGGCAAAGAATGGAAGGAAATGTTGCTTTAGCGAAGAAGGAAGCAGATGACAGTCAAGGAGGATATATAACAATAGACTACAGAGGGATGTGGTGAAACAGCCAAGCAGGACATGCATTTTTGTCACGAACAAGGCCAGATGAGGCAACAGATAAACAGCCGTGTTGAAAGAAGTGGGAGATGTAAACAGGGGAGAAGCAATGGAATAAGTAGGGGAGGAGTAAAAGGGGAATGAATTGTACAAAAAGTTGTGTACTAGTTAAATTCGGTGTGCCTATCTCATAGGCACCGCTCTTGCAAGAGTATAATAACCGATACTGTTGCTTCAGATCTTGTTTCAGACTGAAGTTATTGAATTCAGTGGGTTCTATTTCCCACACAACCATGGAGATCCTGCTTTTAAACTCAGGTCTTGGTTCCTAAACATTCTTTGCTGGACCTTTCACTCCTCTTAAGGATATCATTCATATCAATGTGTACCACGACCGCTGGCTGTTCACCCACCCCCTTCAGTATGCCCAGAACATGCTCAGAGACATCCCTGATCCTCGCACCAACCGCCCTTTGTACGAACAATTCATAGAATCACAGAATCACTGCAGTGGGAAAACAGGCCATTTCACACAGCACGTCCACGCTGACCCTCCGAAGTGTAACATATTCTGACCCATTCCCCTACTCGATTACTCTGCATTTGCCCCTGACTAATGCACCTAACCGGCACATAGTTGAACACTATTGGCAAAAAGTAAGCAACCTAGACCCATTCTGTTACCCTATGTTGAATCTGCTTTCTCACAGCAGATACTTCCAGAAATACTGAGCATGACCAGCAACTTGTGGTTTTGTCACCGATGATATTTGCATATTGACAAAAACATGCACAACTCAGACTTGAAACAAAGCTGAATTTAAACTCTCAGGAGAAAACTAAATATTTAGTCATTCAATGATCCCAGTAAAGCTTTATTGAATTACTCCTGTTCTCTCTGTGAACGCCATTTGTTCACTTTCCCAATCCTGAATAAAGGAGATTTTTGCATCATTTTTAAAATCAGAAAGCTCGGAAAAGTTGCACATTTACTTCTTCATGTGGGAATGTGATTGCATCTCATTCGTTCATCTCATTTCAATTACAGAGGATTATTCACAAAACACACACAATGTGTCACTTTGTTGAAGAATACCAGTAACATTGTAAGCAATTGGAATCATAACTGGAAAGAAGGATTTAGACAAAGGAAGGATGAGAGAAAGCGGGTCTTATTTTGAAAAAAACTATTACGTGAACTTAGGTGATCAAATTCATGGAAAACTACATAGGGCTGGCAAACGATATTGATATGAAGGTGTAGAGGTGTACAGTCTTCTGAAAAAAGTTAAAATGTAAAATTTGACTGTGAAACAAATAGTGAGTCTGAGTTGTCATGGTACAAAATCAAATTCAAATTCGGCCGGTCAGTTTAACTATGCCCCAACACTCTGAAATCCAATGGAGTTTGAAATATAATGTTTTTGATGACATCCAAATCAATTAAATAATCCAATGTTTTGAGGTGTAAAACTGGACAGTTTGAACATTTAGGGAGAGAACTGCCAAGGGCATCCACAAAGCTGAAGAGCTTTCTGAAAGGTACCTGTCTGTAAGACGTTTGCACAGCAGAACATCAAAGCCAACCGAGATAAAAATCTACAGAGAAAAATCTACAAAGGAGAATTGACAAAGCTGACTGGTTTTGAAATGTGATTGTATTTTTTTCAAATCTTAATCATGGTGTTTTCTTTTATCGGACCAGTATTGTAGAGTGGGAGGTAAAAGATAGGTTGAACGAAACGAGTTCGAAATAGTTGTTCATTTTAATATTCTCTGTTGGACTTAAATAACAAAATTGTTAATTTTACTTTAAATAGTGACCTCTGTAAATGAATCTTTTCCTCTTGAAATGTAACAGATTACAGCATGAGATGCACTTTTTTCTTTGTGTCTGGTTCAGATTAGGAGAAGGGTTAACCCTGTGTCATAACAGTTTGGGGCCTTTTGTCTGTGATTAAAACAAGTTTAGACAGATCTAGTCTGAGATTTGGGCAGAGTGAAATGGGTTTGGGGTACGAAAATGCACAGCAGATTTAATCATTTACCTTAACTCATTTAATAATTTAATCAATCATAATCAGTTATTATCCGAGAGCTTTAAATAAAAAGTCGATGAGAAACTTTGTTTAATTTCGGTGACTTGTAGTTGGTTAATTTTAAAGTGAGAGAAATGGCTCTTTAAAAATGTTAAAAAGATTCTGGGGTTTTAAGATGATTCTCACTTTTGCCGATGGCATTTAATAGGAAAAATAAAGGCCAAACATTTAGAATTAGCAAAGAATTTAGATTTGGGCTTAACCAAGTACAAGAGTAAAGCTGAAATTGTCAGGAAATTACTCAAACAATAAGGTGTGCCAGAGAAACAGACAAGTGCACGATATTTAGAAAAAAACTTAAATTACAGTTGAAGAAAATGTAGTTTTAAAGATAAACAAAGGGAGAGAAGAAAGAGAAAGCAAGCGGGAAGAGAGACACGGGATTAAAAAGAGAGGAGAATGTTCTCAGCTGAGCAAAGGGAGAGTGAATTTGAACTTGAGAAGGTGTGATTTAGTATGCAAAGTCAAGTGAACAGGCTGGAGAGTAAAAGGGACATTCGTGATGTATACAACTATGTCAAAATTCTGCCACATTTTGATGAGAAAGATGTTGAAGCCTTCTTTATTTCTTTTTTAAAAATGGCTAGGCAGGTAGTGGAGAAAGGATTAATGGGTAATGGTAGTTCAGGCTAAGCTGGTCGGCACAGTTAGTGAGGTATTTGCTGCCCTGCCAGTTGAGGGGTCAAGAGATTATGAAGATGTGAAACAAGATATTTTATGTGCTTACGAATTGGTACTGGAAGCATATAGATAGCAGTTCGGAAACATAAAGAAGGAACAAGATCAGCGTTATGTTGAGTTCGAAAGAATTAAACATAGGCATTTTGATCGATGGGTGCAGGCTTTAAGGATAGATAAGACCTATGAGGCTCTAAGGGAGATTATTCTGCTGGAGGAGTTTAAAACCTCACTTCCAGAGATGATAATAATTCACGTGGAGGAAAAGAAAGTTCAGAAATTGAGAAGGGCAGGAGAATTAATAGATGAACACATGCTGCTGCATAAGACAGGCTTCCATCCAGAATTTTGTCCTGTGAGGGATAGAGTTTGGGAGAAGGGGAGATGCTACACTATAAAAGAAAGATTAGAACATATGAGTTTACCACAGGTTAAAGAAGCTGCCCAAGTGAGTGGAAAGGAGGTGAAAGGCCTCAGGTGTTTTCACTGTAATGGAGTGGGACACAGAAAATTACAGTGCCGGTGGTTTCAGAAGGGCATTGGGAAAAGGTGTTTTCACCGACATAAGGAGGTTAATGTATGGTCACAGTGCTGATTGTTAAGAAAAGGACTGTAGGAAAAGATGTGGTAAACGAAGCTAAGCCAGTGGCATTAGTGAAAGATTTAAAGGAAACCCCAACAAGTCCGAAGAGCTGCAGGAAAGTGCACAACCAAGGCAGGGGCTGGGTATGGAGTTAGTACCTGATCTCTATAAAGAATTTGCGTCTGTGAGTAAAGTTTACTCAGAACTAACGGGGGTAGAAGAGCAAGAAGTTACCATTTTGAGAGATACATGATCTAACCAGACGATAATAGGAAGAGATGAATAAATTTGCAGTCTTTCTGATCTGTTACCCGGGAATGCATTAATTAATGGGAAGGATGGACAGAAATTTAGCATTTCCCAATGTAAGATCTTTTTGGAGTGCCTAATCAAGACTGGGGAAGTTATAGCGGGAAAGTTTGACAGACTGTCACATCCAGGAATGCAGTTTGTTCTTGGGAAGGGTTTAGCAGGGTCCAAGCTGGGAGTGACATCGCTTGTTGTGGAGAAGCCCAAGGAAGACAAAGAAACGGAAGTGTTAAATCGGAAATATCCTGGTATTTTCCCAGGCTGTGCAGTAACCATATCCCACTATTATAAGTCACAGCACGAAGGACAAACTATAGACAAAGATGAAGGAGTTGAGACTCAGTTAATGGACACCCTGTTTGCCCTAATGGTGTAGGGAAAACCTGAACAGGCAGTGGGTCAGACAGAGGTGTTTTGGCCTGAAAGGCTAAAGGACTTGTAACAGACAGACAAGACGATAAAAGATATATATGTGGATGTGTACTCTGAAAAGGAGGCAGAGGATATTCATGAGGGTTGTTATCTGAAAGATAGATCTTTAGACAGAAATGGAGACCACATCAGGTTAGTGCAGAGGAGAAATGTGCTGAGGTGCACCAGATTGTGTTGCTAGTAGCATAGAGACAGGAAGTTTTACAGGTAGCATAAGAACTACCTGTAGGAGGTCACATGGGGTACGAAAGACTCGGGCTAAGGGACAAAAATATTTTTATTGACCTGGAATGCACAAAGATGTGGTTAACGTTTGGCATACATGTCATTCATGCCAAATGGTAGGTAGGCTTCCGACAGTAATGAAACTAGCACCTCTGTTGCCAATTCCCACATTTGAAGACCACTTCATGTGACTTATAAATGAGTGTGCAGGTCCCCTTCTGAAAAGTAGAGGAGAGAAAGAATTGGAGAAACAGGTGTTATTTACTACCCCTCAGAGTGAATAATCAATTCCAAATATCGTTGATTTTGATGTGCCTCAAAATATGTCAAAAACGTAGAAGTCCTTGAGCAGTGGGGTAGATTAGTAAACTATCTGTCTCAGGAGCATAGAACACAGTTGAAAGGTTTGTTATTGCAATATGAGGAGATATGTTAGAATCATATGGTGGGCACTATTGTATATGAAGTTGTTGTAGAGAGTACTGTTCCGATAAAACAATCCATATCGGCTTTATCCCTCAAAGCCAGACAGGTCCAGAAGGAGGTGGAGGATATGCTCAATGAGGACATCATCGAACCAAGCCCGAGCGAGTGGAGCTCGCCGATCATCTTAGTTCCCAAACCGGATGGGACTCAATGATTTTGCTTGGATTATTGGAAGATCGAGACTGTTACAAAATCAGACTTATATCCAAGACCAACATTGGAGGACTGTGTCGAGAAAGTTGGACAAGTCAGTTACATCACCAAGTTGGATTTAATGCGTGGTTTCTGGCAGGTACCTTTATCAGAGACAGTGAAATAAATTTCTGAATTGTAACACCAAATGGTCTGTATCAATTCAAAGTGATGCCCTTTGGAATGACGAACACACCCAACACATTCCAAAGACTCATGAACAGAGTTGTAGCCTGATTAATAAACTGTGCAGTCCGTTTAGACGGATGTAGTGATCTTTACTAAGTCCTGGAAAGATCACTTGGTACAGTTGGCAGAGCTTTTTGAATGAATACGAGAAACAAAACTGGTGATAAAATTAAACAAAACACAATTTGTGAAAGCAGACATGATGTTCTAGGGACAAAATATCAGTCATGGAAGGTTGATCCCATGGAACGCTAAGACAAAAGCAACGGAGGAATTTCCACGGCCAACCTAGAAGAAAAAGGTGCTTCGCTCCTTCGGAGTCAGAGGATTCTATCGGAAGTTTGTTCCAAATATCAGCAGTGTAGTGGCACCGTTAACCGACTTGCTGAAGAACAACACAAAGTATTGGATGACAAAACAATGCCAGGAGGCATTCGACCATTAATAAGAAATATTGAGCACCAAACCATGCTCAGCTACACCAAACGCGTGAAAACATTTCAAAGCTGCTGTCGATGTGAGTGACATAGGAGTTGGAGCTGCACTGTGATGAGATGGGATCGTCCTTTTCAAAGAAGCTCAACATCGACCAGATAAAATATTCCACGGTTGAGAAAGGACTATTGAGTTTGGTACTAGCCTTATAACATTTTAATGTGTACTCACAAACAGAGTGTTGGAGATGGTTGTGTGCACGGAGCCCAATCTGCTTACATTCTTTGAACGCTTTAAAGACTATTTCATTGGAGTCTTATGTTACAGGCTTTTAATTTAAAAATCGTACACGTAGAGTGTCTTAAGTATGTAATCTCAGATGCGTTCTCACAGATTTAACTGATAAAGATTAGACGAGATTTGTAATTATCCAATGTTAAATATAGGTAAAGGGGAAGAAGTTAAGGTGAATTTAGATTTAGGTTATCTGTATGTTATGGTAATGTGTTGAAAGAATAGAAAAACAAATGAGACCGTATTTTCATTATGACTGTTCTTTTTTGAGAGAGAAGGGGTTATGAATGTGTAAAGGGTATTGTACCTTTAAGAGAGTTGAAGGATTTCCAAGCACAGTGAGTTCTGGAAAATTTACAATGTAACATGTGGTCCAGCAGCTTGCAGTACCTGGGTTGCTATGAGACAAAAAATAAAATCAAATTTGATCAATCCATTTAAATTATGTTCCCAGAAGCTAAACTACAATCGCGTTTAAATTTGGCATTTGGCAATATTATAAAAAAAGGAAATTACCCGATGATTTGGGATAGAAAGCTGAAAAGAAATTTGACCAGTTAGGGGAGATCTGCCACGCCACCAACATCTGCAGACTGCCCGGAAAATAGCTCTCCGAAATGTACATTTATTTATCAAAGACCTGTGAAACAGAAGCTCGAAGGAGAAGAAGCGAAGACAGAGGACGATACAAAGAGAAGATTCGACAGCTGGCTGGTTCTGATATTTGAATGTTTTGGTATATCTTAATTGGGGGTGGGGTGGGGTGAGGGGATTATCGGACCAGTATTATAGAAGAGTAAGTAAAAGATAATTCAGAGAAAGGAGTTGCAAAAAGTTATTAGGTAATTATTCCCTGTTAGACTTTTTTTAAAAAATGTTAATTCTTGCTTTAAATAGTGACCTTTAGGATGGTTATTGGCCTTCCGAATTTTTACAAATTACAGCATGGGTTAAATCGTTTCTGTGTTGCAAGTTTAAATTAGCCCGGGGTGGTGGAGATGGTGGGAGGGGGGGAAGGTTTCTCCCGTGTTGCAACATATTAAATCGGATTTCTCTGCACAGATGCTGCCAGACCAGCAGAGCTTTTCCAGCACATTTCTGTCTTAGTTTCTGGTTCACTAAATCTGAAGTTCTCTTGACTTTCTTATGCGTATCATTGACAGCCACGGTTGAGGTCCTGGCGGACAGGAAGACAGCTCATGTTGTTACATTATTTGTAATTTGGCTGCAAAGAAAACCCAGGGAACTACCGACCAGTGAGTTTGATGTCAAGGGTGGATAAGTGTTTGTAGGAGATTCTGGGAGGCAGGATTTACATGCATTTGGAAAGGCAAGGACTGATTAGGGATATTCAGCACGTCTTTTTGTCTGGGAATCCATGTCTCACAAACTAGACTGGAGTTTTAGAAGAAGTGATCAGGAAGATAGATGAAGGTAAAGCAACATACGTTGTCTATGTGGACCTTATTGAGGCCCAACAAGGTTCCATATGGTAGTCTGTTTAATAAGGTTAGATCACAGGAGATCAGGGAGAGCGATCCAATTAGATACAAAACAGACTTGACTGTAGGAGACAGAGGGTGCTGGGAGAGATTTGCTGTTCCAATTGGAGGCCTGTGTCCAGCGTTGTGCCACAAGGACCAGGCTGCTGTTGTTCATGGTTTTTGTAAATGGTTTGGATGAGAATATTGGAACTGTGGATAGTAATTTGGAGATGAAACCCCCAAAATTGGAGCTATGGTGGACAGGGAAGAAGGCTATCTTCGAGAACAAAGATATCTTGATCTACTTGACAAGTGGGCTGAGGATTGGCTGATGGATCTTCATGCAGATAAATGCGAGATTTTGCATTTTGTTCGACAAAAGTGTGTAGGATTTATTCAGAAAATGGTAGCGCGCTGGGGAGTGTTGCCAAACAGGGAAATCTAGGGTCCAGGTATATAGTTCCGTGAAAGTGGAGTCGCAGATTGACAGGACAGTGAATAAGGCATAAGGCAAGCTGACTTCCATCGGTCAGAGGATTGATTATAGGAATTGGCACATCATGTTCTGGCTCTACAAGAGAATGGTCAGGCCACATTTGAAGCAATTCTTGTTGTCCTGCTATTGGAAGAATGTTATAAACTGAGAAGGGGACAAAAGTATTTAAAATGATGTGTTGGAGACGGGAAGTTTTGAGATATAAGGATAGGCTAGGATTTTGTTCCTTTTGCGTTGGACGCTTAGAGGTGACCTTTAGTACATCATGAGAGGCATGGATAGGATAAATAGACAAGATCATTTCATCCAGGTGGGTGTGTCCAGAACCAGACAGGATAGGTTTAAGGTGAGAGAGAAGACATTTAAAAGAGATCTAAGGGACAGTTGTTTCTCATAGAGGGTGGCGTGTATATGTAGCGAGTTTTCAGAGGAAGTAGCATTGGGGAGTACAGTTACAACATTTGAAAGAATATTGGATGTGTACATGAATACCAAAGGTTTGGAGGGGTGTGCGCCTAAAGAAGAAAAATAGTAATCATTCAGTTTAGGAAACCAGGTGAGTATGGACGAGTTGAGCCAATATGTCTGTTTGTTTATTGTATGATTCTAAGAGTCTATGACTTTTTCACTCCTCCTTCATCACTAGTCTTTAATTGCATTCAATTCATTTCCAAGTCAAAGCTCATCTGCAGATATTTTAAATGATCTAACTCTCCAAACTTTCTTAAATAGAGAATTCCTGACATTGATGTGGTTCTGCAGACCACAGCAGCAGCAGAAACAGAATTAAATTCAAGCACAATCTGTAACGTTTTTACTGGGATAATCCCTCAGTCTACCATTCCAACCAAGTTGATCTGTGGTTCAGTGATGTATAGGTGAATGTGCCAGTATCCCAATCATGTGTACCTAAACCTGATGACAACCCGTTAAAGCTACCATAATTGACTGTCTGCATTCCAAACTGCAGCAATAACATCTGATCGAGAGGGTGTAATGATCCCAACACCAACAAACCAACAGTATTGTCACATCCAACCATAAATGGTGATGGACGGTTAAACAATTTCGTGGAGGAGAGGGCTCACTATTATCCCCATCCAAAATAATGGAACAGTCCTGTACATCAGTGTAAAAGATAATGATGTATTTTTGGCAAGATACTCCGCCAGACGTGTTGAGTGGATGATCCACCTCACCCTCGCCATGATGCCCAAAGAATCACAGATGCCAGTCTTCAATCAATTCGATTTGCTTCAAGCGACATGAAGAAACAGCTGAACACAGCAGATACGACAAGGTCAAAGAGCCCTGACAAGATTCCTGCAACAGGACTAAAGACTTGTGCTGCGCAACAACCGTGTCCCTGGGGGAAGCTGTTTCATTCCAGCTCCAACTCTGACATCTTCTTGGCAATGTGGAAAATTACTCAACTATGTCCAGTCCGCGAAAAGGAGAATAATTACAATCTGACCATTTGCCACCCCCTCAGTGCCATCACGATAGTTAAACTGGTAGAAGTTATTTTTGACAGATCTGTCAAACCGCACAGAAATAACCAGCTCAGTGTGGTTTCCAATAGGTCCCTACGTGGTGATGGTGCTGTTGTGGAAATATCACTGGTTTACTAATCCAGACCAGGCTAATGCTCTGGCAGCTGATGGAATTGAATAGCAATTAACAACATATCGAGATCTAAAATCTGGTATCAGTCACGATGATGCTGAAATCAATACCGATTGCAAACTCCAATTTGCTTCATCAATGTACATTCAGGAAGTGAATTCTGGCCTGGTGAATTCCATGCATTCCTGGTCTGGCCTAAACGATACTCTATACACACATGCATGTGATAAACTTTTCAATGGTCTCGAAAACGGCAAAGTAGGACACAAAATTGTATCAAACTGCTCTGAAGTTTGTAAGGATAAAACTGACAGAATTCCCGGCACCAGTCTCAGTATCCGAAAAGGGAATGGGAAGCACATTCCTGTTGACCCTGCAGAGGTCTCCTTCCTATCGGCTGAGAGCTTGTGACAGCCATACTCCAGATGCCTCCCGCTCCCTTTCGTGTCGAGAAATCCTTATTCATATTCAGTGCCTTGTGTTCCACAGCTTATGTGGGAGAGAAATTCCCAGAGTCACCAGTCACTGAGTGCAGACATTTATTCTCATCTCAATGCAGAGTGACCTATCTGTACCTAATACGGTGGCCTCTTGTTTTAGACGTCCCAAGCCGGGGAATTATCATCTTCCAATATGTCTCACACTGTCAGAGTTTTATATGTCTCACTGAGATCTCCACTCATTTTCCTGAAGCCCTTGGAATACAGGCCCAAACGCCCCAAACTCTGCTCTCACAACAAGCCTGTCATTCCAGAGATCAGTCTGGTCATCCTTCACTGCACTCCCTCAATGTCAGGTTTGTCACTTATTAGGTAAGGAGACCAGTACTGCACACAATACTGCACAATGTTCGAGATGGGCTCTCACCGAGGCCCTGTACACCTGCAGTAAGACACCCTTACTTCTGTCAGTCAATCCCCTAGAAATTAAGGTCAACACACCATTTATCTTCCTGCCTGCTTTCTGCTCTTGCAATATTGCTTTCAGTGATTGATGTACAAGGAGATACAGATCCTTTTAAATGTTACAGCTCCCAACTTGGTGGGTTTGTGTACACTGGTCAGCGTGCCAATGCCATTCCCAGTATTGACTTCTGGGTTCAGAACTCACTGCCCTGCATTGACCTCGGAGGGCTGCGCAACAGGAAAAAAAAGAACATAAATCCCTTTAAAGACCAACATGTTTCATACAATCCCTTTTCAAATGATAGGTTGCTGTTCTATTGTACCGATCAAAGTACACACCATCACATCCACCCCCACTGATCTTCATCTGCCACATATTTGCCCATTCATGCCACTTGTCTCAATCACCTTGGAGCTTTTGTTTTAAATCTTCCTCACCCACTAACAATCTGACATCATTTAGTGCTGTCAGCAGATTTGATTCCCTCGCCTAAATGTTTGGTATGCATTGAGAATAGCTGTGTCACAATCACTAATCCCTCCGACACGCCATGATCCTTCAACTTCAAAACAGATCGTTTTGGTCTCCCCATCTAAGAAAGGAAATACTGGCACTACAATGTATGCAGAGAGGGCTCGTTACGTTGGTTTCAGAGGTGAGGAGTCTGGTTATGAGGAGAGACTGAATAGATTGGAATTATACATTGAAATCATGTTCATATTTTAGTTCCAATGCCGTAACATTTGAGTTTGCACACTCGGCCATAGTCTTTATCAAGATCTTTCTGAAAACCTAAATGCATTGCATCCATTTCTTTTCTGTATGCATCGACCAGTCAGTTTGTCAAATATAATTCCCATTTCATGTTGACCCATTACATAAGAACGTACAAACTAGGAGCAGGAGTCGGCCATCGGGCCCTTCAAGCCTCCACCACCATTCAATAAGATCATGGCTGATCATTTCATGGCCTCAGCTCCACTTACCCGCCCACTCACCATAATCCATCATTCCTTTAATCTTCAAACAATTATCTATATAAGTTCAAACACATTCAATGACAAATCCTCAAGAATTCCACAGATTCACAAGCTTCTTGATCAAGACGTTCTTTCTCAATTCAGTCCTAAATCTGCTCCATATAGTTTTGAGGCTTTTCTCTGTTATCTAATTTCACATGCTTCTGGAAACATCCTTTATATTTCTATCGTACCTACTCCCTTCACAATTATAAATGTTTCGACTCCTTCCTCCCTCATTCTTTCAAATTCCAATCAATGTATAATTCCAATCTATTCAGTCTCTCCTCATAGCCAGACCCCTCACCTCTGGAACCAACCTAACGAGCCTCCTCTGCATACATTGTAGTGCCAGTATTTCCTTTCTCAGATGGGGAGACCAAAACTGCACGTACTACAGGTGTGGTCTCCCCAGCACCCTTTAAATCTGCAACATAACCTCCGTACTTTTACATTCAATCCCTTTCGCAGTGAAGGGCAAAATTCAATTTGCCTTGTTAATTACCTGTTGCCCCTACAGACCAGCTTCTGTGATTCATGCACAAGGACACCCAGGTCCCTCTGCACAAGAGCATGCTGCATTTTTTAAACAATTCAAATAAGAGTCCTCTTTAGTATTTGTCCTACCAAAATGGATGATTTTACATTTATTATAATTGCACTCCATCTGCCAGACCTTGACCCACTCACTTCAACTCTTTATGTTCCTTTGTAAAGTTTAACCATCCTCTCCACATTTTACTCTGCCAGTCATGTTAGTATCGTCTGCAACCTTTGAGATACTACATGTGGTCCCCTACTCTAAACTATCTATGTAAGCTGTGAATAATTGCAGTCCCAGCACTGATCCCTGAGGCACTCCACTAGTCACTGATCAGCAACCAGAAGAACAATCATGTATTCCCACTCATTGCTTCATGTTAGTTACCCAATCCTCTATCCATGCTAATACATTGCCCGTAATGCCACACCTTACGCAGCAGCCTTTTTGGCGTCACTATATTGAATGTCTTTTGGAAATCTCAGTACCCCACACCTACTGGGTCCCTGCAGTTGTAATGTCTTCATAGAATTCCAGTCGGTTCGTTACACGTGGCCTGCCTTTTATTAACCAACACTGTGTCTGCCCAACGGGACATTTTCTATCAATATACATTGCCATTTATTCCTTGATTATAGATTGAAATATTTTCTCCTACAGATGTTCGGCTAACTGGTCTATAATTCCCCATGTTTTGTCTATCTCCCTTTTTAAACAGTGCTGTCTGAACTCCTGTTTTCCAATTTGCTGGAACTGTATCAGAGTCCAGTGAAATCAGAAAAATTTCCACAAGTACATTTGCTATTTCTCTCATCACCTCTGTTAGTACCTTGGGATACATTCCATCAGGGCCAGGAGACTTATCTACCTTTGGCTCCATGAGCGTGCCTAACACTTTCTCTCTCGGGAATGGTTGTTTCCAGGTACTAACTTACCTTCCTGCCTTTGACAATTACTGACATGTTATTAGTGTCCTTCATTGTGTAGATCAACTAAATAACTCTTCAATTCCTCGTCCATTTCCTCATATCTCATTACTGCATCCCACTTCTCACCTTCTAAAGGACAATTGCTTACCCTAGCCATTCATTTCGTTTTGTATATTTATAGAATAGTTTGCTATCTGTCTCTATATTCTGAGTAGTTTACTCTCATAAACTATCTGATGTGTCCTGATCACTTTTTTGTTGCTTTATTTTGACATTTAAGGTTTTCCCAATCTTCTACTTTCCCACTGGTCTTTGCCATTATTTATACCATTTATTTTAATTTGATAGTCTCCCTTATTTCCTGAGACATTCATGGTAGATTACCCTTTTCCTATAGTCCTTCCATTTCACGGTTATATGCTGCTGCTGAGAACGTTGAAAAATTGTTTTGAAAGCCTTCCACTGTTCATCAACGGTTCCACCGTAAAGTCTTCACTTCCAGCCATCTTTAGCCAAGATCAAAGGGTTGTACAATTTATGCACATGAATTGAACACACCTAAGATGGCTCTTAAGTATTTAATCAGTTAGAATGGAAACGCGAGTTTGATTGATTAAAATGCAAATCACTGCCTGGAGATAACTTCAGGTACTATCGATGTAAATGAAGTAACACTTGCTGTCAGATAATATATTGTAAGCTTGAGGCCTTGTTTGGACTCTGTCTGTGTCTTGACCTGGAGTCAGACTGGTTTTATTTACAAAGTAGGAGTAGCGCGTGTGCGTATGTGTGTGAGAGAGGGCGTGTCTGCGTGAAGGTGAGTGAGAGACACACATTCTGTATGTGAGAGAGAGTGAGGTGGATTTTGCGTGTGTGTGCGGGATGGAGAGAGACAGAAGGTCTGTGTTAATCCGTGTGTGTGACGGAGTGGGGTGCGTGTGTGGAACGTGAGAGAGGGGCAGTGTGATTGTGTGTGAGGGGCAGATAGGGAGAGTGTGCATTAGTGTATGTAACGGGGAGAGTGAGAGTGTGTACTTGTCCAGACTAAGACACAGACTCTGATCACTTTCCCCACATTCACTCACTCCGTGGTTTCAGAGCTTCCCCTCTCTGTAGCCTCTTCTCCATTTGTTGTTCATGTTACAGACCCAGATGCTGTAACTACAGTCCCCATGTTCCATTCAGAGTTGGGTCACCAAATCCTCAGGTTGTCCGGAATGTCTGAAGCAGCTCACAGCACAACCTCCAGCAAACCATCCCCAGCAGCTCCACTAACATTTAAATAACAGGAGTCAGTCACAAGCCCATCAGCTACAAGTTAGATGCCTGGTCCTTTACGATTATACTTAAGGGTATTCCTCATTTTACTGACTTCACAATCAACTGAGAGAGACAAACAGAGGCATTCCGCGATCAGGCACATACCAAGTTTCAAACACGTGAGTCAGAGAGCTGGAACACTGCTGTCCATGGAGCACCACATGGGACACATCGGGAAGTGACCAACAGCCTGACACACACCATTTCAATGTTTCTGAAGTTCACCGTGCCAGCACTCGATACACGAGGGAGTCAAAAGGCAAGGCCAGGGAAAGATACAGAAAAAACAAACAAACAATTAATTAACTGATAACTTGGTGAAAATGTGGATAAGGAGATGGGGTGATTGGAATAACTGGATAAGTGAGACAACAGTGGGCCCAATCACAAGGATGCTTACATTGAAGAAAGACATTGCCAGATTATCTGGAATGGTCCATTGCCTCAAATTTTGAATCTGCTTCACAAATCATCACAGACACCATAAACTGGGGTAAGGTAATGGCGAAGATTGAGAGGTAAGCAGACCGTGCTTGTAGACTATTCCATAAAGTGGACTATCTGCACAGCATGAAGAACATTGCAAACTTTGCCAGGATATTGCAACCCTCTACCACCACCCTCGGTCTCCTACCTTTGAACCAATTTTGTATCCAAATGGCTAGTTATCCATATATTTCATATGACCGAACCTTGTTAAACAGTTGACCATCCACAATGTTGTTCAACACCTTACTGATGTCCATATCAACAATGTACACCTCTCTACCTCAATTAATCTTCTTAGTCGCTTCTTTAAAAAATTCTGTCAGGTCAGTGAGGCACAATATTGCTTGCTCAAAGCCATGTTGACTATCCCTGATCAGTCGGTACCTTTCAAAATGCGTGATAATCCAATGCCTTGTAATCCTCTCCAACAACTTACCCACCACTGACGTCAGGTTCACTGGCTTTTCCTTATTACCCTTCTTCAATCCTTTAAGTAATGGCAGCACATTAGCCAACCTCCAGTCTGCCAGCACTTTACCTGTGGCTATTGATGATAGCACGGGGCTCAGCAATCACTTCCCTAGCTTCCCACAGAGTATAGCGTACATCGAATAAAAGCCAAGACATTTTCCTTCCTTTGCATGTTTTAAGATCTCCAGCAGCTTCTCTGTAGTACAGACACTTTCCAAGATGTCACTACATATTTCCCAAGTTCCCTCGCTTCCATATCCTCCTGCACAGTAAATACTGATACAAAATATTCGTTCAGTACCTCCCCCATTCCCTGTGGTTCTGCACATGGACGGCCTTGCTGACGTTCTTGACGTATGTGTAGAATTCCTTTGGATTCTCCTTAACTCTATTTGCCAAAGCTATCACACGTCCCCTTTTTGTGCTCCCAATTTCTCTCTTAAGTATACTCTTGTTGACTTCAGACTCTTCTAATGATTCACTTTAAATCAGGAATTAAGAGGTTAATGATGTCCATTCCGATATAAGAAAAATCCATCTGGTTCACTGACACCTTTTAAGGAAACCAACTGCCATCCTTACCTGGTCTGGCCTGCATGAGACTCCAGACCCACAGCAATGTGGATTACTGTTAACTGTCCTCTGGGCAATTAGGGATGGGTAATAGATGCTTGCCTAGCCAGGGAGCGCTCATCCCATGAATGAATTAAGAAAACAAAACTTAATTCCTGCTGTCTATACCTGACATATCCTTCCCTTTTTTCCGTGACCAGAACCTCAACTTCTCCAATTCTCCACCATTGCTTACACCTACCAGCCTTACCCTTCACCCTAACAGGGTCATACTGTCTCTGTACTCCTGATGTCTCATTTTTGAAGGCTTCCCCCTCCTCTGCGAATATCTGCCCCAATCGACTTTGAAAATTCTTGATTAATATAAAAATTGTCTTTTCAACAATTTACAACGTTAAGTTTTAGACCTGGTTCATCCTTTTCCATCTCTATTTTGAAACTAATAGAATTATGATGGCTTGCCATAAAGTGCTCCCACACTGATACCAAAATCACACCCTCCCCACTGCCTTATTCCCAACGGTAAGGTGATGTTTAGCTCCTTCCCTGTGATGAACAGCATTGGACAAACAGCTGCAGCGTTGTAACTGGGAATGGGGTCAGCAGAGTCTTCGACTCATTGGGTTGATTCTAACAACAATTTGTCTCAGTGACATTTTCATTGTGTGTGACAGAGGGATTGTCTGCACGAGGCTGAGCTCGTTTCTTGGAACTATCTTATCGAATGCACCTCATTAACTACCCACCCTATCGCATGGTGACCCTCTCATCATGGCTGGAGGTACTCACCATTTCCCGGGTGCCCCTGGATATTCCATAATCCCTGACATTGGTGCCACCTTTAAACGTCCAATGGGCACACGGTTGAGCTTTCTCAGTTTGGAGCTGCCCTGCACGGTTTACCCCGAGAATGAGGGATAAGGGGCAATCACACCACAGTTTGTCGACAGGGGCACGGAGGTCCTGGTGGATGGGCTAGTACAGAAGAGGATTATTCTCTTCCCAGAGGCGGCCACATTACCAGACCCACCGAGCATAGTCTGAGCTCACCACCCAACTCAGTGCAGTATCTGCGGTCTGAGGAAATGCCCAGCAATACAGGACAAGCATCAATAACCTTCCCTGCTCTGTCAGGATAAGTATGACCGTGTTCTCTCTGCTCCCTCACAATCACTGTATATCTGTTATAGCACCGACACACGAACAAGGCTCATGCTCCACTACTCTCACTGCTGCAAATAGCACCTTCCTTCTCTCTCTCTTTCCCCTCCACTATATCTCCCAAACTAATAACACTGTTTGGATACAACACTATGGACTGACTCCCTCTGGACACATCACCATCTCACCTCCCTCCCCACCCACACCAGCACGAACAGCAGGTACCCCAACCCCCACCTTCACTCCCTCCCTCCATTTCTCGCATTCCAAGAGAAACAGCCTGGAATAGGATGGAAAGGGACAAGCTGGGTGGTGGAGAGCCCAATATCCATCTCTCCACCATCACCACCCGTACCTGTCTGTCTGTATTTGACTCTGTGAGTATCCATAATTAAGTGCAGGTCTGACGTCTCTGTGGTGTTGAAAATGAAACAATCTCTCCCTCAGTTGGCCTGCCCAGCGTATGCAGCGATAGCGGCAGGGAGTGACAACCCTCGAGGATTCAGTCTGGGTGAGGGAGAGAGTGAGAGAGCTCATAGCACGATACAACCTGATAGCACCTTCAACACACACACACACACACACACAATGCTGGTACATGGAGGGTTGCAAATATGCTTGGGCCTGTCAGAATGAAAATGCTCACCTCCAAGTGAACCATTTTGTCAGACGGTGCCATGAATTGATTTCTCATTCTGTGAGTTGCAATCTTAAAACTTATTTGAGAAAGTATTGAAAAGTCCTAAAAAAGGCCCAATAGTGTTGCTAATGACGCAGTAACAACAGTGCTCAGTATCGAACAAAACAGCTCTATGCTTGCAAAGATATTATTGGAAAATCAAACGGCCGTGCAATTTGAGAGATTCACAGAAGATTTGTTATCTTCTGAGAGAGTAAAAACTCTGCCATTGATGCAGTGGTGTGGAGAGTCCAGCAGAGGGTAGTATTGTATGAATCCAATCACCAAACTCAGAGGCTAGCACTGCTGCCTCACAGCGCCAGGCACCCGGGCTCGTGTCCACCCTCAGGCGGATTATCTGTGTGAAGTTTCACATTCTCTCCGTGTCTGCGAGGGTTTCCACCGGATTCTCCTGTTTCCACCCACAGTCCAAAGATGTTGATGTTAGGTGGAGTGGCCATGCCAAATTGTCCATAGTGCCCAGGGATGTGTAGGTTAGGGGCATTAGTCATGAGTAAACGTAGGAGAGTATTTCAACGGGTCTGGGTGGGTTATTCTTCGAAGGGTCAGTGTGGATGTATTGGGTCGAAGGACCTGCTTCCACACTGTAGGAATTCTATGAACTCTGCGAACAACAGGGACAGACAGAGAGAGAAGAGGGAGACTTTGATCCCAATTTCAATCTATTTACTTCAAAAACATCTCTACACAGAGATGCAGACAGAGGTACACACAAACTGAGATACTGACACTAACACATAAAATATATGCACACAGAGATACGCACACAGATATGGACGTTTACACACAAACACACGAACATAACCCCACATACAGGCACACAATGTCCTTAATACAGAGATATATACGTTTTAATTAATAAGTTATCAATGGTGAGTCGAAGAAGGCAGGAGAATGGGGTTGAGAAATATTTTAGCCGTGATCAAATGTCATGGCAGACAAGATGGGCTGAATGGCCAAATTCTGCTCCAAGGTTCATTGCTCATATGATCTTGCGGTGCCTGGAATTGTCTTTCCACGAGGTCAGTGGAGGCTGAATTTGGTAAGAATTTGATTTAGGAGAGTTAATGAGAATGTGGACAGGTTTGAGGGGCTGAATGGTCGATATATGTTCCTAATGGTCGACTCCTTATATATCAAAAGAGTGGTGATTCGTTTGAGGGGAATGCATTTTGAGAATAAGGACCTTCCCATTTCTGACTGAGACAGGGATGTTCCTTTCTCTTTAGGGTTATATGATTTGTGATGTTCTCATGCCGAAGTAGCAAGGTTCAGTTCCATAGATCTTTGATGAACAAGAGAATCCATATTTATTAAGAACTGACAGGAAGGGGATGTTTAGTCACAATCACATCAGCAATGCACATTCTGAATGGTGCAGCAGGCCTGAGGGGCTGAATGTCCAGATGCTGTTCTCTCAACCACTCAATAATGTTACAGAGGTAAAGAAACATCCCATTCAGCCAGTCAAAATCATTATAATGAGACAGGCGGAGACCATTCTGCCCTTTAAGGATTTACACAGGAATAGATTGAAGTCATTCAGCCCACTAAGTACATTACACAGTGTAGGATGAGGCTATCCAACCTTTCTAGCCTGTTGCCCAGCAATAGGGGAAACCTGGTAAACTATCAGGGAATAAACATTCGGGATAAATGTTTATATTCAGGTTGTAAAGTTGCAACTTAGTGGAATGCCTCAGGGATCAGTGTGACATTATCAACAATTGACAATTTATACCAATGACTTGGATGAGGTGACTGATTGGATTGGAACTCAATTAGTGCATTTTCCAAGATAATCATTTAACAGCACATGGAGACTCTGCAATGGAATACCGACAGGGGAAATTAGTGAACAAAGCTTTGGCACAAAACAGTATAACAAGGGCTAAGGGAAGTCAGTGCTCAGGACAGATAAAATAACAGTAACCTACTTAAATGGAGAGAACATCACAGCTACCTTTTTCCTTTTGACGAGAATCTCCAAGGCTCTCGTCATCCAAGGTTCCTTTATCTTACCACTTCTTGCCAGTCTCAGAGGGACATATTTACTCATCACTCGCAACAACTGTTCCTTAAACAGTCTCCACATGTCTCTAGTGCCTGTACCATGGAACAATTGCTCCCAGTCCATCCTTCCTAACTCATGTCTAATTGCATCATTCTTTTCTCTTCCCCAATTAACTATCCTCCTATTTTGCCTAATCCTCTCCTTCTCCATAGCTATGTAGAATGTGAGGCAGTTGTGGTCACTCTCACCAAAATGCTCTCCTACCACAAGATCTGATACCTGCCCGGCTCGCTTCCGAGCACCAAGTCTAGAATGGCCTCTCTCCTCGTTGGCCTGTCAACGTACTGAGTTAGGAAACCCTCCTGAACACACCATACAAAAACGACTTCATTCAAATCTTCTTTTCGAAGGAGGTTCCAATCAATATTAGGAAAGTTAAAGTCACCAATTACAACAACCCTACTACATTCACACTTTTCCAAAATCTGCCGACCTATGCTTTATTCAATCGCCCTGCTGCTATTGGGGGGGGGGGGGGGCGTGTAGTAAACCCCTAACGAAGTGACTGCACCCTTGCTGTTCCTAATTTCCTCCCATACTGATTTGGCTAGGCAGATCTTCCTCGAAAATGGAAGCTTCTGTAGCTGTGATACCCTCTCTGTTTAGTAGTGCTACACCCCCTCCTCTTCTCCCCCCCTCCCCCATTCTTTTTAAATGGTCTAAACCCTGGAACATCCAGCAACCATTCCTGCCCCTGAGAAATCCATGTGTCTGTTATGACCACAACATCATAGCACCAGATACTGATCCATGCTCTAAGTTCATCACTTTTATTCCTGATACTCCTTGCGTTAAAGCAAACACACTTTAACTGATCCCTTCGTTCCTTCCCAGGAAAATCCTTCCCACTAGCTGGTCTACCTCTTGCTATTGCCTCACCTGCATCAACTCTCACCTCCGGTACACAGCTCAGGTTCCCACCCGCCTGCCATACTAGTTTAAACCCATGTGAATAAGAACGTGAAAGGTATGAGCAGAGTGAACAGACAGCAGCTTGTTCCCCTTTGTCAAAGGTATAAAAATAAGGGAGAACACGTTTATTTAAAAGATAAGACACTAAGAGAGGATTAGTTGAATCTGTTTTGAACCCAGATTGCCTGAGAGGGTGGATAAGGTTTGTGATAACCTCACAAACTTTATAAAGCAGTTGTATCAGCACTGGATGATGTAGGCACGATGGGCCTTGTCTTTATAACATGATTCCATGTGGTAGCAGCCACGAAAGCTCTGATATATTCTGAAGCAGCAGCCAATTAGACTTGTTGGTTTGTTCCATTGAACTGTGCTCAGTAAGTGGCGAGATTATAAACCAGCATTATCCCATGGAGTATCAGCACTTACTCAACTTAGGACACGCCAGTCATCTCGAAGAACATCTAGGATTCCACACATGCTCAGTGAAGAGTCATTCAACGACAGCACCAACATTATTCCAACTGCTTGACAACATTATTTTAAGGACACCAATGACATAGAAATAGGCTTCCTTTCATGATTATATAGACTTCTCGTGTAAGGTTGTTATTTCTCTGAAGAATAGTAAATTCCTTCTCATATATTCATATTGATAAAGAGTCCGTTTTCCTGCGAGCTGTTCATCACAGCAAGACAGCTTGTGTAACACTCCATCCACCAGCAGTAATATTTACTCCCAGCTAAACCAGCACATGAGATGCAATGCTGGTACTCCATCCCACCAGCCACTTGGATGGACCAACACCAACTGGACTGGAACTTCTCAAGGACAAATTATTGCTGGTCTAGCACCATGTAAATCCCAAATGAACGAAGAAGACAATCCGATTTTCTAATAATTATTAAACAATGAGGACGTTTTGTTGATCTGATGTGTTGGTCGCTGTCTTTGAAGTTGTATGATCTATTTCCGTGAAAGCATTTCGTGCATATATTGAAAGAACAAAAAATCTCAGGTCACAGATACACGGTAACGCAGCATTTAAACACAAACTGCCAGGGAATAGTAGGGTATAGATCTTCAGGTAACTGGGAATAATGTAGTTTGGTGTTTTCTGGCTGGCATAGTTGTCCTGGGCTGAAAGGCCTGTTTGCATGCTGTATGACTCTATCACTTTAATTGTTGGAAACAGAGAATGTAGTCTCACTATTTCCATAGCTTGTGAGTATCAAGTAATGAGGAATACAATCTCGAAGGGCACATAGGATATGCAGTTAGATCATTATCTCTTCACTATCAAATTGTTCAGAACCCTTTTCTCTGTTTGTAACATATCTGTTGGTGTTCCTGCAGCACAAGAATCCCTGGAGTTTATCACCATATTCTGAATAGAAATTAAACACAGCAACAGAAAGCTGGCCTTGGTAATGAAACGCACCTCACAAGAACAACTGAAAGGAATCTGAAGTATTAAAGTTATCCATTCGACAAAATCTGATTTTTAAAGCAGTTTCAAGGCAAGCTTTCCCTTTGTCCTATGCTCCTGACCTCTCTACAACATCATGAACCTTTCCTGAGTGCTTTTCCCGTACTCTTCAAAAGTCACATTTGGAAAGCTGTGCCCAATTATCTGAAAGGAGAGTTTTCATGTTCATAAGAATTTTGTCAGAATTTTTCAGTATTTAAAGACAACAGAAATGCAGAAACTAGCATCAGGAGTAAGGAATCAAAACAGCTTCATCATGCGATAAGATCGTGGATGATCTGACTGTGGCCTCAATCAGGCATTCCTCCTTTGCTCTTAAAACATTAGTGCGTCATTCTTAGTCAAGAATCTGCCTGACTTTGCCTAAGGAATATTCAATGTCTTATCCGCCATCGCTCTCTAGGAATGGAATTCCACAAAGGCACAATACTTTGAGATGATTACACCAAATCACCATCTTCTTCACTGAGATATTCTTCAGCTTTACAACCCATGCACTCATGGTAATCTCTGACACAAACTGAAACATTGTTTTAGAATTCAACTTGAAAAGACTACTTGGAATATTCTGGGGTTAAACAAGATCACATATTGTTCGCGTAAACTCCAGCAGATCCAGGGCCAGTCAGTTCAAGATGTCCCCCATAAATAAACGCTCCTCCCAGGAGTCAGCTGAGTGAACCTTCTCTGGATTGCATTTCATATCATTGTGGTCATCACTCTCTTGGTGTGGTTACATCACATTATAAATCTGCACAAAATCGTCCCCACTTTTAAATGTATTCTGTTTCAGGAAGTTTCAACGTCTATTTTTCCTCAATAAAAATTTGATGTACACGAAAGTTTTTATTTTGTAACCGAGGTGCCCGGTTCCTCTGTGCCTCAAGCCAATGTCTCCACTGAAATAATACCCTACTTTCCATTCAACCCACAAATATCTTTCAGCATAGACACATTTTTCTACTATGTTCCATACACCAATATTTGCCTGTTCACTTGGCCCACCTTAATCTTCTTAAGGTGTCCTCTTCATATCTTCCTCTTCATATCTTCCTTCTCGAACAGTTTCAAAAGTTTGTATTCTTCCCTAATGCAGACAGAATATTTGGCCAAAGAAACACACTGTGGCGACATTTCAAAGTAATTGACAATGAAATATTTTTACTCCATGTCTATGCTAAAAGTTTGATGCAAAGCTAAAGTCCCATCACCCAGTTCCCATTACTCAAAGTAGGATCAGATGGTGTGGAATTTGTGTGGGTAGCTTTGAGGAACCGCAAAGGTGGAAACCCATAGTTGGAGTAATGTATAGGCCTTTGAATCGTAGTCAGGAGCTGGGGCGCATGATAGACCAGGAGATAGAAAAGATATGGAAGAGAGGCAAAGTTACAGTGATTGGGGGACTGAGAAAATTAGTGGTAGTAATTTGAAAGGAAAGGAATTTTTGAAATATCTACAATATGGCTTTTTGGAGCAGCTTGTCGTGCAGGCAACAATGGAACGGGCAATACTAGATTTAGTGTTGTGCAGTAAGGCAGACTTGATAAGGAAGCTTAAGCTTAAGCATAAGAGAAAGCAGATAACATGGCAAATAGCAGTGGGAAACCAGAGGATTAGGAAGCTTACAAAGTGGAACAGAGGGCAACAAAATAAGAAATAAGGACAAAGACGATGAAATACAAGGGTAAGCTATCCAGTGATATAAAGGACGGCTGTAAGAGTCACTTTAGATATATAAAGGGCAAAAAAGAGAAGCAGAAGTGGATATTGGGGCACTGGAAAATGACGCTGATAAGATAGTAGTGTGGAACAAATAATAGATGAGAAACTGAATAATTATTTCACGTCAGCTTTCATGGTGGAAGACATGAATAATATCCCAAAAATTCAAGAGAATGAGGAGGCAGAGCCGATTAGGAGAAGTTGCTCGAAAAACTAAATGGGTAAATAAGCCGGATGGAGACATTAATGGGGATCTTCCAGAAATCTTTGGAATCAGGGAGGGTCCCAGCAGACGAAAAAATTGTGAACGTGACACTTTTTTTAAATAGATATTTTTATGAAAAAAAGATTTCGATTTTTTTTTTACAAAATTACAAAATAGTACAAACTAGTGTATTCTGCTTTACAATATAATAACAACCCCAATATAGAATTTTTAAAAAAAACTACTAATCTATTCTCCAAACTAGCAAACCATAAAATAGGATATCCTACAATACAAACAATAAAACAAAAGGAGAAAAGAAAATAAAGAAGTAAATAAATAACTAGATACATTTTTTTTATTTTTATAGTAAGTCTTAACAGAATCTATATTGATACAGGATTCCTCCTCCCAGGGGCCCCTGAACCAGCCAGAACCATCCCCACGGCAAAGCAAAGGCTCTGAACAATGTGGCCGATATATCTGTGTCAATGTAGTTCAAAACGGACTGCCATGTTCTATAAAATAATTCCGTCTTTTGGTGCACCAAATTCGTAAGGAAATTAAGGGGGAGATATTCCATGACTATCCTGTGACAATTTGAAAGTCTTGGGGGACTTTCACATATCGAATTCACTGAAATGCTTTTCCCACGGACAAATGGAAATAATAATGAATAATATCCTCCCGTAGACATCCAAAGAGGGGAAATTTGGGGAGCCCAAAAGTAGACGCACTGGGTTCCAACCCAATCTCCGAACCCAAAATCTTTGCCAAGACATTCACTATTCTGTCCCAATACATGCGGATCTTACGGCATGTCCACAGACAATGCGTGGAAGTACCAATTCTTAGTTTGCACATAGGACATATTGGAAGTGCTCCTGCCTTGAACTTTGCAAGTCGCTCAGATGCCATGTGAGCGCTATGAAGTATCTTCAATTGGATAGCCTGGGTTCTGTTACAGATATGGATCCTCCTGGCGTTTTCCCAGAAGTCCTCCCACATCTCTAAAGATATTTCCATCCCCAACTCTTGACCATTATATAACCGTTCCATGTCCTCTGATACCATATTAACTAGTTAGTGGTAGAGGGTACTGACCGCGGGTGGATGCATCCGCCGAAGCACTCTCCTTTCCCTATCAGATTGATATGGATTAATTATCAATGTTTTGTATAAAGTCTCGTATTTGAAAATATTGAAAAAGATCTTTGCTAGGCCACCCAAATTTCTAATGCAGCGGTTTGAAGGACATCATGACCTCCCCATTAAAAAGGTTTCCCAAATAGGAGATACCGTTGGACGTTCTGAATCCAGCATTAGTCAGCCCTGGCTGGAATCTCAACATTCCGACTATAGCAGTATAAGATTTTATAGGTTGCCCTCATGCTGTTGCATTATCCTCCAGGCTTTGTTTGTATTTAATACAATAGGATTTTTACAATGATTGTAATAACTCTCAACCTGTCCATAAATAGTCGATTGATGAAGGGATATTTTGCTTGGGAGGCCTCAGTATCTAACCAGATTGACCCAATCAGCAACGTAGAATAACAGAGAGCTCAATTGGTACCTACTAAAATCCGGAAAATCCAGCCTACCCCTTACTTGTGGAAGCTGCAGCTTTTCTAATTTAACAAGGGGCCGTCTATGACTCCAAATAAAAGAGCCAAGCAAACCATAAAGCTTACGCAGCGCCTGTCTCGGCAACATCAAGGGGAGCATTCTCATAGCATATAAAAGGCCAGGTAGGATATTCATGTTGACCAAAGCCAGGATATTGGGAGATCTTCCCAGCATTGAAGGTCCTATCTTATTTTCTCCAATAAATGCGTATAATTGACTTTATACAGCCGACCAAATGGCGGAGTATTAAAAATACCAAAGTAAAGAAAGCCCCCCAGTGACCACTGAAAACGGAAACAGGATCCCTCTGGAAAATTAAATATACTGGCAAGACCTCCCAGCGGCGTGGCCTATGATTTCACAGAATTGAGTTTATAACCTGAGAACAGGCCAAGTAAGTTAACCACTTGAATTAAGCGGGGCACAGAATTCAATGGATCATTTAAGAAAAGGAGGACATCATCCGCAGAGAGAGTAATTTTGTGCTTAACCGATCCAACCTGTGGAGCCATTATATTATGGTCAGCTCGTATAGCTTCCGCCAACGGCTCAATCAGTAGCATAAATAATAATGGTGAGAGAGGGCATTCCTGACGACAACCTTGGCCAACGCCAAAGCTATCTGAACTTGAATTGTTGGTGATCACCGCTGCTTTAGTAAAGACCTCTCCAACACCAAACCGTTCCAGTGTATAAAAGAGATATGGCCATTCTACCCAATCGAATGCCTTCTCTGCCTCTCGGGAGAAAACTAATCCCAGTATCGCTACCTGCTGGCAGGCTTGTACCATATATAAGGCTCTTCCAATGTTATTAGTTGATCTGCGACCCTTTATAAACCCCATCTGGTCCTCTTTTATAACGAATGGTAAAACCCTCTCCAGTCTTAATGGCAACATTTTTGAGAGAACTTTAAAATCCACACTCAACAAGGATATATGTCGATACGAAGAGCAGTCATCTGGGGCCTTTCCCATCTTAAGAATGATTGAAACATTTGCTTCTCTCAGAGAAGGCGGCAGACAGCCCTGACTATGTGAATAATTAAGCATGTTTATAAGTGGCCCAAACAAT
The DNA here is from genome assembly GCF_047496795.1 of Chiloscyllium punctatum. Taxonomy (NCBI): domain Eukaryota; kingdom Metazoa; phylum Chordata; class Chondrichthyes; order Orectolobiformes; family Hemiscylliidae; genus Chiloscyllium; species Chiloscyllium punctatum. Next base: position 65,838,846 of record NC_092781.1, read on the forward strand.
TCCCCAATCAATTCTTTTTAGCACTCAGCCTGGAATCCATCTGGTCCGGGGGCTTTGCCACTCTGGAGCTGCTTCACCTCCTCCTGTGCTTCCTGGGTTGCCAGGGGGGGCATTCAAGAACAATACCTGCTCCGTGGTTAGGCCCAGGAGGGCTAGAGTTTAAAAGAAGACTCTATCTTCCTCGTTCTATCCTCACAGTCCTGTGATCTATACAATTCGAAATAGAACTTTCTAAAGACTGCATTGATCTTTTTACGATCACAAGTCAGGGTACCATCACTCATTCTAATAGACGTAATGACTTGGGGAGCCTTTTTCTTTCTGGCAAGGTATGCAAGATATCTGCCAGGCTTGTCACCGTATTCAAACAATCTCTGCTTCGCAAGTAATAGCTCCCTAAATGCTGTTTGAGTAAGTGTGGTATTCAAGTGTGGTAAAGTTGCCCTAAGTGCTGTGACCCGCTGTAGTTCAGTAATGGAGGGTCTGTCAACGTACGCTGTCTCACCCGCCTTCAGGCGAGCCTCGAGCAGACACTGTTCTCCCTTTTGTCTTTTCCGGATCACAGAATATGAGATAATCAAACTTCACACATATGCCTTAGCAGTCTCCCAAATCACCGAAGGGTTACTGGCCGTGTTGGAGTTGATATCCCAGAAGGTTTTAAATTCCTGCCAGAAATATTTTATGAACTTACTATCCTTCAATAAGAAATGGTCTATACCCCATGTCGGGAAGCTATCTCATCATCACTGTTCTTAACCTCCATATATACTGCGGCAGGGTCAGAAATATTACCTACTTCACAAAACAATATTGAGTTCAAAAGGATTGAGGGGACAGAAGCATATCGATTCCGGTATGTCACTTGTGAAGGTTAGAATAAAAAGTAAAGTCTCTAGCCTCCGGGTGAAGACACCGCCACACCTCCACCAGCCCCAACTCCCTATTCAGATCCGCCAACTGCCTAGGTCTCATAGATATGCCCGCAGAGATCTTAGATATTCTGTCCAGCCCTGGGTTGATGATACAATTACAATCCCCCCCCTATAATTGTGTGGTGCACCTCGGGAGCCATCAACTTACAGAACACTTCCATCACAAATTTAAAAGGGTGCTCCGGGGGGGCAACAGAGATTCAAAATCTCAAATTCCTCTCCATTTATTCAGAGTTTTAATTAATATATACCATCCAGACTCATCTTTTATTGGCTCAGCATTTGGAAGGGAAGACTCATCTGAATAAGAATGGCTACTCCCCTACTTTTTGAGATGAAAGATGAAAAGAACACCTGGCCAAATCCACCCTATTTCAGCCTTAAATGCTCCTGAGAAAGTAAATGCGTCTCCTGTAGAAAGGCTACATCCACCCTTTCTATTTTTAAGACTTGATAATATCTTTTTCCTTTTGATTAGTGAGTGGCTCTCCTCGACATTCCCAGTGCACCACCTAAACGAATGACTAGCCATGATCGTCCAAGCAAGCCCGAGACCTGCCAGGAGGAAGAACCCCACCCAAAAGACATTGAATAAAAACCAACAACGATTCACACATAAAAACACTCTTTAAACAGCGATACCAAAACAACTAAGAACTACTCCAAAAAACAAATAACATCAAAAATAATTAAAAGGAGACTTCCCCCTTGTTCACAGGAGGCAATACTAGCTTCCAATAATCCCGCCATAACATCTCCCAGCCAGAATCATGTCCTCGGCCCAGGTATTACAAAGTAGAGCAAATAAATTCCAATATCTTATAAAGCAGACGTTAAAAATGTGCGAGCTAAACCACCCCCCCCCCATCACCAAGATACACTTAGCAAAACAACACAAGATGAAAATATATAAAATTACAAAATTACAATCCCAGCACGTAATCCGCAACCAAATAAAAATAACACTCAGAAACGTCCCCTAATAATCAAATAAACAGCACGAGCTCTAGATAAGAGTCCATAGAAAGGATAAGGAAGGGGACCCCCAGCCCACACCCCCTCACCAAGGAAAGATGGAGAAGAGAAAGAGGAAGAAAGGAGGAGGAAAAAACAAAGGGGTGGGCAAAATACAGTCATTATCAATATAATTCAAGTACCGCAGTCTATTTGAGAGAAGCCAGGAATTATTTTATTTTTTCCGGTGATCCAACGTTATATACAGATCCTCCATGACTGCAGCGAAAAGATTACTGAATATTTAAATCCCTCAGATGCTTCTTCGCCTCATCAAATGCCTTGTTCTTGCAGACCACAGCTGGAGTGAAGTCCTGGAAGAACATTATCCTGGACCCCTTTATATCATGGCATGCGAATCCTTCCCCAAGACGCTGGAGGCCTCGAGCAGCATCTGTTTTTCCCTGTAATGTTGAAGTTGAACTAGGACTGGGCGGGGGCGCTCGTCCGACCCGGGCCGGCGCACAGCAACCTGGTGGGCCCGTTCAACCCACACCTGACCCAGCTCTGACTCCAGTTACAGCAGCTGTGGGAGCCATTGCTCCAGGAAATCAACAAGCTGGCCTTCCGCCTCCCATTCGGGAAGGCCCAGCAACCGAATACTTTTCCGATGACCTCAATTTTCGAGGTCGTCAATATGTGCCTCTATGGTCGGGACTCGATGTTCCAGAGCCTAGACCTGACTCATGGATACCTCAGCAGTGGTCTCGGAGGCCGTGGTCCATTGCTCTGTACCTCCGACATGCTGCCCGAGTTTCTCGATCTCTCCGTCATGTTTCTGCAGCATGATCGAGATCGACTCCCACCTGGACTGGGTCTCTTCAATGGACGCAGCAACTTCTCTCGGAGTTTAACAAGCTCCAAGATCAGGCTCACCCCTGCAGGTGAGTCCCCCAGGACAGCCGCAGACATCTGTCTTGCTACAGGGTGGGGGGAGGGGTCCCTCTCTGTTGTGAACTGCGAGACCCTTTGTCTTTGGACATTTTAAAAAGCATCAAACTGCTAAATGGCAAAGCTGCAGGGCGAAAACTATTTAACAGGTGAGGTGAGAATGGGTACCCCACTTTGCCTGGGTCTTTGGCAGAGCTCTGTAGACTCAGACCTGCTGGGTCGCCATCATCTTGGATCTCCCTGACACCCTGTTTAAAAGGGAATAAGGCAACAGGCAGAAAATTACAAACTGATCAACCTAACCTCGATCGTGGGTAACTTCCTGGAATCCACTGTGAAGGATGAGATTTGTGAATAATTAAGTAGGGCGAAGTCAGTATGGTTTCATCAAGGGGAGGTCATGCTCATGAATCTGTTAGAACACTTTGAGGATGTAACAGGCAGGTTAGATCAAGGAGAGCTAATGGATACTATGTGTCTGGACGTTAACAAGGTGCTTCACAGGAGGCTGCTGAGTAAGTGCCCATGGTATCAGAGATAAGATACTAGTGTGTACAGAAGCTTGGCTGTCTGGCAGAAGATAGAGAGTGGGAATAAAAGGGTCCTTCTCAGGATAGCAGTCAATGACAACTGGTGTTTCGCAAGGGAACTACAACTTTTTACTTTGTACGTTAACAATCTAGATTAAGTAACTGAGGGCAATCCAGCGAGGATTTTAGATGATGCAAAGGTAGATAGAGGGACAGGTATCATTGAGATGGCAGGGAGGCTGCAGAAGGGTTTATTCATGGTCGGAGAGTGGACAAAGACGTGGCAGATGGAGTGCACTTGGGAAAGTGCGAGGTTATGCACTTTAGTAGGAAGAGGAGAGGCATGGACTATTTTATAGCTGGGGAGAAAATTCAGAAGTCTGAAGTGCAGAGTGTTGCGAGTTCCAGTCAGGATTATCTCAAGATAAATGTGCAGGTTGTGTCAGTAGCTAAGAAGGTGCTCTATCTGCCACACAGTGTGTTTGAAGTCTTATGTTCAGCAAAAGAACTGAGTCAACTCTTATAAACAATGATATTTGTTTATTAACGCAATTAATGTTAGAACAATAAAACGTATTATAACGTAATGAAAAACACTACAGTCTATCCTATGGTTTAACTTAAGCGTGGATGATCACATACCACCCCACCAGAAGTTGACCGGATTCCACGTGGTGAAGTCCTCTTGTTCTTCTGATTACCTTGTTGGTGTCTTCTCTTTCAGTGGTTATTCTCGAGTTACCACTCTCCGAGGGGCTTTATGGTGATTCTTATCCTTCCAAGTCTTCACGCCTTTTTGGAGGGTGTGGAGGATCTGCCAATGAAATGATCAGGTCCATTTACCCTGATCAATCAGAACCAACCTGGGGTTGTCACATTGATAGCCCAAAGGGCGAATTTCCATTGTCCCATTCAGGTCCAACTTCAGGTTGGTATTACAGGGTCTGGAGCTGTCAAGTTTGTTTGCAAACCATCTGTGGGTAGCTCCATCTGTCTGGATTCTGCAGCATGTGGAAGAGCACAGAGAGTTTGGTCAAGGATGGGTTCTACTTCCCAGCATGCTTTAATCATTGTGCATATTTGTAACTCCATGGTAAATTTATTATTTTCCATTGTAAGATTATTATTTCAGGTGATCAATCTGGTCAGAAAGGCAAATACAGTGATGACATTTCTTTTGTGATGACTTGAATGGGTGGATTTCCGCGGCTCTATAAGACTCTGGTCAGCCCACATTTGGTGTATTATGTACAGTTTTGGGCCACATAACTCAGAAAGGATGTAGCACCCCGGAGCGTGTTCAGAGGAGCTTCATAAAAATGGTCCTAGGAATAAAAAGCTAAACATATGAGGTCTCTGGGTCTATACTCGCTGGAGTGTATAAGGATGAAGGGTGCTCTAATCGAAGCATACAGAATACTGGTTGCCTGGTCAGAGTAGACGTTGGGAAGATGCTTCCACTGTTCGGAGAGAAAGCACTCAAAGATATAGCCCGAGAGTCAAGAGAAAATCTTTAGAACGGAGATAAGGAGAAATGTCTTCAGTCTGAGAGTGGTGAGTCTATGGTAAGGATGGCAGTTTCCTTCCCTAAAGGACATCAGTGAACCAGGTATGTTTTTCGTGGCAATCGATTCATAACCAACATCAGTCTCTTAATTCCAGATTTGAATTCGAGCTCCGCCACTTGCTGTGGCAGGATTTGGACCCAGGTCACCAGAACATTATCTGATTTTATCACATAAGAATTCAATTATAACACCACGAGGCCACTGACTTGCCCAAACCACCACAGTGTGACTAACGTGTGAAGTATGATATGCGCTGGGAGTTGTCTTCATATTATCCTTGACTTCCTCATCAAGATATGGATGATTTGTTTTCCATAATGCAATTCTTTTTGGTCTTTAGTATCTCCCTAATTGTTTGCCAAATTTCTTCAGCTCTCCTGCCTTTGACTGTTCTTTTCTTCCCCCAGACCACCACAGCCAATTCCCTCCTTCAGTCTGTATAATTATCATTGCCTAACATTGAAACTGTCATTTATGACTGAGTCTTCACTCTTTCAATCTGAATGTGAAGCTCCAGCATGTTGTGGTTATTCCTTCCAAGGCAAAGCTCATCCACCCATCCTCCCTTGTTACATAATAACAACTCTAAATAAGATTAGATGCCCGACATTTTGGAAACAGGTTCTTCGGCCCAACAAGTCCATACCAACCCTCTGAAAATTAACCCACCCAGTCCCCTCTGAGTTACGTACATCACTCTATGGGCAATTTAGCATGGCCAATTCACCTGACCTGCACATCTTCAGACTGTGGGAGGAAACCTACGCAGACAGCGGGAAAACGTGCAAACTACACGCAGACAGTCCCCCGAGGCTGGAATCGAACCTGGGTCCCTGTTGCTGAGCTAACCACTGAGCCCCATTCTCCGGTTGTTTCCATGATGGCCTGCTCTCAGAAATAATCTCTCATACACTCTCTGAATCTTTATTCAAGAATATCACTGTCAAGTTGATTAATTGAGCCAATTTGCATGTTCAAACCACCCATAGTTACTGTTGTGCCCTTGTTACAAACCCTCACTCTTTTCTACCTTAGAAGTACTTTGGGGGGAATAGTGGCTGAAAAGCACTCTTCCCAAGAGGTTTCTTCTCTTGCATTTATTTGCACTGAGACGAATTTCAAATTATTTTTGGCACAAAACACTTTGAGAAGGTCTGAGTTCCCACTCACATGAACAAATGTTTATTTTCTTTTCACTAGCCACATTTCCCAGTAAATATCGAGGATTTAAAAGGGCTAAAAGTGGTCATGAGATAGCTTTAGTAAACAGGGGTGAGGAAAATCCCGAAGACTTACTTTCATATATAAGGCGCAAGAGGGTAACTAGAGAAATGTTTGGCCCACACAAGGACAAAGGAAGAAAGTTATGCGTGGAGTCAGAGAAAACAGAAGAGATTCTTAGGGAGTACTTTGCATCTGTATTCACCAAGGAGATGTTGACGGATGTTGAGTTTAGAATAGATTTCTGAGTTCTCTGGGTCCAGTCGACATAAAGAGGGAGGAAGTTTTGGAGACTCTGAAAGGTATTAAGTTAGACAAGCCCCCAAGTCTGGATGGGATCAACCACAGGTTACTGAAGGATGTGAGTGTGGAAATAACTGTGTCTTTAACATATATCTTTGCAGGATGATTTAACAGGGGTGAGGTCCCGGAGGACTGGAGAATTGCTAATATTGTCCCCTTGTTTAAGAAGGATAGCGGGGATAATCCAGGTAATTGTAGACCAGCGAGCCTGACATCGGTGGTAGGGAAGCTGCTGGAGAAAATACTGAGGGGCTTGAGTAAGGTGTTTTATTAGGTTCCCCACGGTCGGCTGATGGAGACGGTGAAGTCGCATGGGGTCCAGAGTGTTCTATCTAGATGGATAGAGAACTGGCTGGCCAACAGGAGACAGAGAGGAGTAGTGGAAGGGGATGTCTCAAAATGGAGACCTGTGACCAGTGGTGTGCAACAGCGATCCGTACTGGGACCACTGTTGTTTGTGATACATATCAATGATTTGGAAGAAGGTGTTGGTTGCCTGATTGGCAAGTTTGCAGATTACACCAAGATTGTTGGAGTAGCATATAGTGAAGGAACTGTCAGAGAATACAGCAGATTATAGATAGGCACAGAAATAGCAGATGGAGTTCAATCTGGGCAAATGCAAGGTGACGAATTTTGAAAGATCCAGTTCAAGAGTGAACAACACAGAAAACAGAAAACTCCTGAGGAAAATTGACTTACTGTGAGATCTGGGTGTTCGGGTCCATTGTTTCCTGAAGATGCCAACACAGGTCAGCAAAGTGGTCAAGGTGGCATATGGTATGCTTTCCTTCATTGGATGAGGTGTTGAGTACATGCGCTGGCAAGTCATGTTACAGTTACATAGGACTTTGTTTTGGCTGCATTTGGAATGCTGTATATAGATTTAGATTACTTACAGTGTGGAAACAGGCCCTTCGTCCCAACAAGTCCACACCGACCTGCCGAAGCACAACCCACCCATACCCCTAACCTAACACTATGAGCAGTTTAGCATGGCCAATTCATCTGACCTGCACATTTTTGGACTGTGGGAGGAAACCAGAGCACCCGGAGGAAACCCACGCAGACACGGGGAAAATGTGCAAACTCCACACAGTCAGTCGCCTGAGGGGGGAATTGATCTCGGGTCTCTGGCGCTGTAAGACAGCAGTGCTAACCACTGTGCCACCGTGTCGCCTACAAAGATGAAGAAAGAAAGATTGAGTAGATTAGGACTATTTTCATTACCAAGTCGAAGGTTGAGGTCGACAAAATCAAGACAGATATATACACGATGGATAGGAAGAAGCTTTTTCCCCAGATTGTGGAACTCAATTACTCGAGGTCATGAGTTCAAAGTGAGAGGGGGAAGATCTTTACGCATAGGGTGGTGGCATCCTGGAACGTGTGGCCATCTGAGGTGGTAGGGGCAGGAGCAATAGCGTTATCTAAGATGTATTTAGACAGAAGCATGAATGGGGAGGGAGCAGAGGGATACAGACCCTTAGAAAATAGGTGCAGGTTTAGAAAATAGGAGGATCTGGATCAGCACAGGCTAGGAGGGCCGAAGGGTCTGTTCCTGTGTTGGAATGTTCTTTTTTCTTTATCATTCATTCTGAAAATAGCAAGTTTTCAACTTATTGTATGCTACAATTTAATAATGTAAACGATTTATTTATTTGATAGTGCATGTCAAATTATTGCCGTTTCTAAATTAAAGTCACAGCGTCAAAGAGATGTACAGCATGGAAACAGGCCCTTCGGTCCAACTTGTCCATGCCGACCAAATATCCCAACCCAATCTAGTCCCACCTGCCAGGACTCAGCCCATATCCCTCTAAACACTTTCTATTCATATACCCATCCAGACGCCATCTAAATGTTGCAATTGTACTAACTGCCACCACTTCCTCTGGCAGCTCATTCCACACACGTACAACCCTCTGAGTGAAAAGGTTGCCCCTTACATCTCTTTTATATTTTTCCCTTCCCAACCGAAAACTATGCCCTCTAGTTGTGGGCTTCACCACGCCAGGGAAAATACCTTGTCAATTTACCCGATCCATGGTCCCTCATGATTTTATAAACCTCTATAAAGTTACCCCAAGTCTCCAACGTTCCAGGGAAAACAGCCCCAGCCTGTTCAACCTCCAGCTGTCGCTCAAACCCTCCAACCTTGGCAACATGCATGTAAATCTTTCCTGAACCCTTTCAAGTTTCACCTGATCTATCAGGTCCTGGGGATTTTTCCACCTTTATGCATTTCAAGACATCCAGCACTTCTTCCTCTGTAATATGGACATATTTCAAGACGTCACTATCTATTTCTCTGTATATCTACATCTCCCATGTCCTTGTCCTGAGTAAACACTGATACAAAATACTCGTTTACTATCTCTCCCATCTCCTGCGGCTCCACACAAAGCACCTTGCTGATCTTTGAGGGCTCTGTTCTCTCCCTATTTACCCTTTTGTTCTCAATGTATTTGTAAAATCCTTTTGGATTCTCCTTAACTCTATTTGTCAAAGCTATCTCATGTCCCCTTTTTGCCTTCCTGATTTCCCTCTTTGGTATACTCCTCCTGCCTTTCTACTCCTCTAAGGATTCACTCGATCTATCCTGTCTGTACCTGTCATATGCTTCCTTCTTTTTCTTAACCAGACCCTCAATTTCATTAGTCATTCAGCACTCTCTATACCTACCAGCCTTTCCTTTTACCCTAACAAGAATATACTGTCTCTGGACTCCGGCTATCTAATTTCTGAAGACTTCCCATTTTCTAGCCATCCACTTACCTGCGAACATTTGCCGCCATGCGCTTTTGAAAGATATTGCCTAATACCATCAAAATTGGCCTTTCTCCAATTTAGAACTTCAACTTTTAGATCTAGTCTATCCTTTTCCATCATTATTTTAAAACTAATAGAATTGTTGGCAAATAACTGAAGCTCACACATTTCAGGTGAGAAATTAAATCGATTGGTTATATTTAAATGTGTAAGAGTTATAATTCTATTTGATTGTTCAATCATTTGCTCACTCTGAATGTGCAATCAGTCAGAGGTCAGTCATTTTGTAAACGATAGAGCGACAATGTATGCATTTGAATACTGAGATTCAATGTGTAATTGTTATCACCCTAATAGTCAGACAACATATTCTTCTTCAGTACAAAACAAAATGTAATTCTTTACTTTTGTATCATAAAACGTTGTTCGGTGTTTATATTTTAATTCCATCAAATAAAATTAATTTTATTGTTTTCAGAGATGATGCAGTTATTGTTCAGTTGAATAATTGTAGCTCATATCTTATTATTGCCCAATTCACAAACATGGCAAACTCCTGATCATTGTTCAGGTCAGTAAACCCATCACTTTGCATCATGACCGACATTAAAAGTGGATTCCAAAAGGGTGAATTCAGGTACAGTGCTCCTGGACCTCACAGCTGCCTGTGGCACTGAGTGAGACACTGGTCTGCCTCTGAATCTGCCCAGAGAGTTTCCATCCTGGATCAGGGCAGTTATTCAAACATTTCCTCACAGAGAATCATTTAGGATCCGCCTTGAGCAGGAGCAAAGAAACCAACAGGCTATCACTGCTCTCGGTGTAGGTATCAATGCTGTCTAAATTAGATACCAATGGCTGACCAGGAATCAGCTGTAACAAATTCATCTTCAGTCAGAGCCTGGCCCATGGAGCAGATGTATGGACATGGAGTGTCAGAATCACAACGCACAAGTTACTTATGGTGATGACATCTTGCATGTCCCCCAGAGTCCATACATCTGCCCCCTGGACCAGACACTGGGTGTAAACGTTCACAATTGACAGTCTATTGCAGCATCTTGTGTCTCACAGTGAACCCTCTGAAACTATATCCAATAAATGTACCTTCATATTCACCAGTACCAAAATAAAATTGTACATGTTTGTGGATGGTCTGGTACTAATTGATAGGACACACAACAGAATGCTTCTGAAGAAACCAGGAGCAAACGGCAAGCCAAGAATAATTTTAGTAACAGAACTTGATGGATTTTGTCTGGTCTAGGTAACCACACATATTGTGCTGGCATTTAGGTGAATGTAACAATGCACACCAAAACTGGAAGTCTTGGTCTAACGCCCTACCCCAGCTTCCTGACCTCACACAGCTCACTCCCTTGCACACCTCACTCCCTTGCACACCTCACTCCCTCAAACAATCACCAATTAATGAGAATCCACAAACTGAGTGAAACTTGGATCACAGAACAGTACAGCACTGGAAAGGCCCTTCAGCCCTCAATGTTTTGCTGGCCTTTTATCCTACTCTTAGATCAGACTAACCTATATACCCTTCAATGTACTAACTTCCATGTTCCTATCCAAGAGTATTCTTAACTATCTCTAATGTATCTGACTCTACTACCACCGCTGGCGGTGCATTCCGCCCACCCACCACTCTCTGAATAAAGAACCTACCTCTGGCATCTCCTCTAAACCTTCCTCCAATCACTTTAAAGTTATGCCCCTTGTTGATAGCCAATTCTACCCTGGGAAAAGGCTCTGGCTATTCACTCTAAGTCTCTCAACATCTTGTACATCTCTGTCAAGTCACCTCTCATCCTTCTTCGCTCCAGTGAGAAAAGCCCTAGCTCTCTCAACCTTTCTTCCTAAGACATGTCCTCCAGTCCTGGCAGCATCCTGGTAGATATGCTCTGCACACTCTCTGTGACTTCCACAAGTAAGTGCGAGCAGCACTTTAGGAAAGACGAACCCGAAAGACTGCAGCTAAGGTAAGGCAGTTTTTTAAAAATTACTTACCAATAGCGGGCAGCGTTGTTTTCTCTTTCACAGAAGGAGTGGGAGCAGTGGAGGAAGTGACGAGGACCAGAGGGGCAGCCGGGAAGGAATGGAGTGAGTACAGAAATCAGGAAGGCATTTAAAAAGAATAAGGAGGGGGGAAAAGAAGAGGGGGTGTAGCACTACTAATTGGAGAGCGCATCACTGCTCCAGAAGTTACCATTGTTGAGGAAGATCTGCCGACCGAGTCAGTATGGGTGGAAATTAGGAACAGCAAGGGACCAGTCACCTCGTTAGGGGTTTACTACACGCTCGCCAATAGCAGCAGGGAGATTGAAGAAAGCATAGGTCGGCAGATTTTGGAAAAGTGTGGACGTAGTAGGGTTGTTGTAATGGGTGACTTTAACTTTCCCAATATTGATTGGAACCTCCTTCGAGCAGAAGATTTGAATGGAGCTGTTTTTGTAAGGCGTGTTCAGGAGGGTTTCCTAACTCAGTACGTTGACAGGCCGACGAGGAGAGAGGCCATTCTGGACTTGGTGCTCGGAAACGAGCCGGGGCAGTATCAGATCTTATGGTGGGAGAGCATTTTCATGATAGAGGCCACAACCGCTTCACATTCTACATAGCTATGGAGAAGGAGAAGATTAGGCAAAATGGGAGGATATTTAATTGGGGAAGAGGAAAGAATGATGCAATTAGAGATGAGTTAGGAAGGATGGACTGGGAGCAATTGTTCCATGGTAAAGGCACTATAGACATGTGGAGACTGTTTAAGGAGCAGTTGTTGCAATGATGAATAAACATGTTCCTCTGAGACAGGCAAGACAGGGTAAGATAAAGGAACCTTGGATGATGAGACCGGTGGAGCTTCGCGTCAAAAGGAAGAAGGTAGCTTACATAAGGTGGAGGAAGCGAGGGTGAAGCTCAGTTCTAGAGGATTACAGGCAGGCGATGAAGGAGCTCAAAAATGGTCTGAGGAGAGCCAGGAGGGGGCACGAGAAAGGCTTGGCAGAACGGACTATGGAGAACACAAAGGCATTTTACACTTATGTGAGGAATAAGAGAATGGTCAAAGAAAGAGTAGGGCCGATCAGGGATAGCATAGGGAACATGTGTGTGGCGTCTGAGGAGGTAGGGGAAGCACTAAATGAGTTTTTTGCTTCTGTCTATATGAAAGAAACAAACGTTGTAATGAATGAAACATTTGAAGAGCAGGTGTGCATGCTGTAATGGATAGAGATAGAGGAAGCTGATGTGCTGAAACTTTTGTCAAACATTAAGATTGACAAGTCGCCAGACCCGGAATGATTTGCCCTCGGCTGCTTTGGGAAGCGAGAAATGTGATTGTTTCACCACTTGCGAAGATCTTTGCATCCTCGCTCTCCACTGGAGTCATACCTGAGGACTGGAGAGAGGCAAATGTAATTCCTCTCTTCACGAAAGGAAATAGGGAAATTCCCGGCAATTACAGACCAGTCAGTCTCACGTCTGTCGTCTTCAACGTGTTAGAAAGGATTCTGAGGGCGAGGATTTAAGACCACCTGGAAGAGCGTGGCTTGATTAAATGCAGCCAACGCGGCTTTGTGAGGGGCAGGTCATGCCTCACAAACCTTATCGAGTTCTTTGAGGATGTGACTAGAAAAGTTGATGAAGGTCGAGCTGCGGATGTGGTGATTATGGACTTTAGCAAGGCCTTTGATAAGGTTCCCCATGCTAGGCTCATTCAGAAGGTCAGGAGGAATGGGATTCAGGGGAACATAGCTGTCTGGATACAGAATTGGCCGTCCAACAGAAGACAGCGAGTCATAGTAGAAGATAAATATTCTGCCTGGACGTCTGTGGTGAGTACTGTTCCACAGGGCTCTGTCCTTGGGCCTCTACTGTTTGTAATTTTTATTAATGATTTGGATGAGAGGATTGATGGATCGGTCAGCAAGTTTGCAGACGATACAAAGGTTGGAGGTGTCGTTTACCGTATAGAGGGCTGTTGTAGGCTGCAGCTGGACATTGACAGGATGCAGAGATGGGCTGAGAGGTGGCAGATGGAGTTCAACCTGGATAAATGCGAGGTGATGCATTTTGGAAGGTCAAATATGAAAGCTGAGTACAGGATTAATGATAGGATTCCTGGCAGTGTGAGGGAACAGAGGGATCTTGGTGTGCAGGTACATAGATCCCTTAAAATGGCCACCCAAGTGGACAGGTTTGTTAAGAAAGCATATGGTGTTTTGGCTTTCATTAACGGGGGGATTGAGTTTAAGACCCTTGAGATCTTGTTGCAGCTTTATAAAACTTAGGTAAGACTGCACTTGGTATACTGCATCCAGTTCTGGTCGCCCTATTATAGGAAAGATATGCATGCTTTGGAGAGGGTTCAGAGGAGATTTATCAGGATGCTGCCTGGACTGGAGCACTTATCTTATGAAGAGAGGTGAATGAGCGCGGACCTTTTTCATTGGAGAAATGGAGGAGGAGAGGGGACCTAATTGAGGTATGCAAGATAATGGGAGGCAGAGATAGAGTCGATAGCCAGAGACTATTTTCCAGGGCAGTAATGGCTAACACGAGGTGTCATAATTTTAAGCTGGTTGGAGGAAAGTATAGAGGGGATGTCAGAGGCGGGTTCTTGACACAGAATTGTGAGAGCATGGAATGCGTTGCCAGCAGCGGTTGTGGAAGCAAGGTCATTGGGGACATTTAAGAGACTGTTGGACATGCATATGGTCACAGAAATTTGAGGGTGCATACATGAGGATCAATGGTCAGCACAACATCGTGGGCTGAAGGGCCTGTTCTGTGCTGTACTGTTCTATGTTCTATGAACCAACCAGAACTTAACACAATATTCTAAGTGTGGTTGGACCACAGATTTATAGAGTTAAGCATTAACCTCACTGCTCTTAAACTCAATACCCCTGTTAATGAAAGCCAACACACGAGATGCCTTCTTAACAACCCTGCAAACTTGGGTGGCAACTTTGTGGGATCTATGGACATGGAGCCCAATATCCCTCGTCACTCCACACTGCCATGAATTCAGCCTTTAACCCTGCATTGTGTGTGCAAATACAACCTTCCAAAATAAATCGCTTCACAATTTTTAAGGTCGAACTGTATCTGCTACTTATCAGCCCAGCTCTGCATCCTGTCAATGTCCTCGTGTAACCTATACCAACCCTCCATATTATCCACAACTCCACCAACCTTCATGTCATCGGCAAACTTATTAACCCACCATTCCACTACGTCATGAAAGTCATCGAGAAAATCACAAATTGCACAGGTCACAGAGCCAATCCCTATGGAACATCACTGGTCACTGAGCTCCAGGCTGAATACTTTCCATCTGCTACCACTCTCTGTCTTCTATGGGCCTGCCAAATCCATATCCAGACAGTCAAACTTCCCTGTGTTCCATGCCTCCTTATCTTCTGAATGCGCCTACAATGGGGAACCTTATCAAATGCCTTGCTAACATTCTTGTTCACCACATCTACTGGCCGACCATCATCAACGTGTTTTTTCACATCTTCAAAAAACTCACTCAGGTTTCTGAGGGATGACCTGCTGCTGACAAAGCCATGCTGACTACCTCTAATCAAACTATTATTTTCTAAGTAATTGTAAATCCTGCCTCTCAGAATCATCTCTAATACTTTGCCCACCACCGATATAAGACTGACTGTTCTGTCAATCCCATGGTTATCCCTATTCCCTTTCCTGAACAAGGGAATAACATTTGCCATCCTTCAATCATCTGACAATACTCCAGTGGACAATGAGGATGCAAAGGTTATCGCCAAAGGCACACCAATATCTCCCATCACTTCCTGGAATAACCTCAGTTGTACCCTATCTGACCCAGGTTATTTACCTATCCTTATGTTTGTACTTCAATCAGTCTGTACTTCCCTTCAACTTTTCTATTCCATGTCCAACCAACTGATTCACTGCTTTCCATTTCAACGCTATATACAGTGCCGCCTGCCTGAGTAAGTACGGATGCCAACGTCCTCTGAATCACAGAATGAAAAAAGAAGGAATGCACCAACGCCTTCCTGATGAATGGCTTATGCCTAAAACATCAACACGCTTGCTCCTCGGATACCGCCTGACCTGCTGTGCTTTTCCAGCTCTACACATTTCGACTCTGATCTCTATCAACTGCAGTCCTCACTTTCTACATCACTGCAGCTGTCCCCTCTGTACACTGAGTGGGGAATTAACCATCAAAAACTCATTGTGTGTGGAGCTGACTGCTCAGTTCTGGAGAGTTGCACTTAATGAATAAGTTTTTTTTTAAAAAAAGATATTACAGTTCAACATTCAGTGCCAGAGTTAAAATTTTGGTTCATGGTTTGAGCAGCCTTATACGAAATAGTGAATGACTGAAGAACTCCAAGGTACAGAGTATTCCAAGTGTTATGTTCCAGCTTATGTTAATGCTGGGAGTATTACCAGACAGACTGATGTGGTAAAGGAATGAGTTGACATTTGGAGGTGTGACATTTTTGCCATCACAGAGACGTGTTTGAGGGAGGTCAAGGTCAAGAACTCAATATTCTGTTATACTGTAAAATATGGGCAGGAGAGGAGAGGGTGTTGAAGAGGAGATGGTGTTGGATTATTAATTAAGGAGTCAGTTACAGCAGCAAGGAAGGACAATATCTTGGAAGAGTCTTCAAATGAGGGTTAATCGGCCAAGGTTAGGATCAAAATGTTGACAGAACATACTTTGGGGATATTTTATATAGCCCCAGAAAGATGAAAATACAGGAGCAGATGTATAACCAATTCACTGAGGTGTCTAGGAATGCAAGGCTCAAGATGTTAGAGATAGGGAAGCAAAGCTGGAGATATTACCGAGATAGGAAAACAAGGGTGGAGATGTTACGGAGAGAGGAAAGCAAGGCTTACAGGATGTTACAGGAAAAGGAAAGCGAGGCTGGAGATGTTACAGGAAAAGGAAAGCGAGGCTGGAGATGGCCAAGAGATAGAGTGGCCTGTGCATGCTAGAAGAGGTTAGTGAGATATTTTTAAGTTCAATCACAGGATATAGGGAGAAGTGTAGCAGCTGGAAGGTATAGAGATAGGGAAGAATGCAGGGACTGGCAGAATTTGCAGTCATAGATGGGTCTGGAGTATGAGACAAAAATTGTGGAGGTATGGAGGGTTACTGAGACACAGATGGATGTAGCGGCTGGAGAAGATGACAAAGAAAGATACAGATATCCAAGTAGATAGTTTAAAAATGGAATTGAGCAATGTCTTAATTGAGAAAATATTATAGAAATCTTTGGAATAGAGAAGGCACTGGGAGGAACAGAAGGAGTGAGACCTTGGATTGTCCAATCACGAGAGAAATAAAGTCAGTGTCATACAGCACAGGACAGGCCCTTCGGTTGACAGCGACACAAATAAAAAGCCCTGCAGACCCTGAAAACCCCTCCTTCCTAATGTCTGGGGGAAAGGGCTAGATTTGGGAGAGGTGTCCGATAGACTGCTCAAACAACAATGTGACATAACAAAACCAGACGGTGTCAGATCAAACACTGACATGGAAACCTCCTGCTGATTCCCCTCCCTCAGCCTCATGGTGTCAGATCAAACACTGACTCGGAAACCTCCTGCTGACCCCCCTCCCTCAGCCTCACGGTGTCAGATCAAACACTGACACAGAAACCTCCTGCTGACCCCCCCTCCCTCAGCCTCACGGGGTCAGATCAAACACTGACACGGAAACCTCCTGCTGACCCCCCTCCCTCAGCTTCACGGTGTCAGATCAAACACTGACAGGGAAACCTCCTGCTGACTCCCCTCCCTCAGCTTCACGGTGTCAGATCAAACACTGACAGGGAAACCTCCTGCTGACACCCCTCCTCAGCTGGTGGATCAGTGTCCCTCTACATTGAACAACACTTGGTGGAAGCACTGAGAGAGTAACAGAGCTGGAGAATGTTTACTGGGTGGGCCATTTCAAACCCAACACCAAGAGCGGCTCAGCAGCAGCATTGCTGATCGAGGTGGTCGGGTCCAAAAGGACATAACTGCTTCACTGCGTCTGCACCAGGTCGGGGGGAATGACTGACAGGGAGAAACATCCTTGACCTCATCCTCACCAACCTACCGGCTGCAGACACATTGTTCGATAACCGTATTGGGAACGGCAAGTACTGCATACAGTATTTCTGGAGACAAAGTTCCACTTTTACATCGTGAAGACCCCCTGTGTATGTGTGATATTTTCACTGTGCTAAACAGGGCAGATTTTCAATAGATTTTGGAACTTTGCACTGGTCTGTGTGAGGCGGTTCGAGTCATTACCAACAGCAGCAGAATTGTACTCCAGCATAAGTTTCACCATCACTGCCTGGTGTATTCTCCACTTTATCCTGACCATCAAGCCAGGGATACAGCCTTATTAAATGGAGAATAATGGAGGGTCTGCCTAAAGTAGCACCAAACACACCTCAGAATGAGATGAAGTTACTAAATTGGGCCACTTACTCACCACATGGTATAAATAGAAAATGATACACAGATCTATCCAATGAATCAGGACTCATCTCTGCAATCCTCTCATATACAGTCTGGGTGAGTGGTGGTGGACAATCACACAACTCACCGGAGGTGGAGGATCCACAAATACCACCTTCCTCAAAGATTGAAGAGCCCAGCACAATAATAGGAAAGCTAAGGCTGAAACTTTCCCAACAATGTTCAGAAAGAAATATCGATGGGAGGATCAACTTTAGTCTCCTCCCGATGGCAGTCTTCAGCTAAACGATTTACAACAAGAAAATACACAGCTGAATTCGAGAGGTGAGGTGACAGTGACTTCACTTTTAACATGATCATAACTGCATTTGACCAAATGTCGTATCCAGGAATAACGGCAAACCTGGAGCAAATAGGAATCGTCTGCATTGGCAGAAGTTATACCTGGTACAAAGGAAGGTGGCTGGGGTTGGTGGAGAGCAACCATCTCAGCTCTGCCGCAGTTCCCCAAGGGAGGGGTTTCTGGGTAAGCCTGTAGATCAGAAATGGAAAGGTAGGGCACCATACCCCGACAGGATGATTGGGCTGCTCTCTCGTTAGACAGAGACAACTGGCGATAGATTAACTAGACAGTCATCATGCCTCAAGTGAGGGAGAGCTTGAGTAGGATAGCCCTTATCATACACCACAGTCAGTGCAGGAATTGAACCCACACTGTTAGTATTAATCTACATTACAAACCAGCTGTCCAACTAACCAAGTCATCACTCAGCTCCATGTGGTAGGTATTGTAATATTATTCCATTCAGATGTGTTGCAAAACACCTTTGGAGCAAGTTGAACTCGAAGCCAGCTTCCGAGCTCAGAGAGAGGGACAGCATCAGTGAGCTGTATAAGTGTTCTCTGTCCTAGGCCCAATAATTTTCAGCTGCTTCATAAATGACCATCCCTACTCAAGTGAAGTCACAACTGGGATTGTTTACCAATGATTGGACAATATTCACCACTATTAATGATTTACTCTGATACTGAAGCAATCCTTATCCAAATGCAACAAGGACCTGGAAATATGAAGGTTTGTGTTTAACAATGACAAGTACCATTCCCATTGCACACATGTCAGACAACGACTACCTCTAATAATTGAAAATGGAATCACATCCTCTAACGTTCAATGTCACCACCATCACTGAACTCCCAACGACCAATATCCCGCGGATTACCATTAACCAGAAATGGTCTGACCGTATACTTTCATTATCCATTCCTGTAAAGGCCTTATGCTAAAACGTCGACTCTCCTGTACCTCAGATGCTGCCTGACCTGTTGTGCTTTTTCAGCGTCACACTTGGACGCATATAAATTAATTGGCTCCAAGAATATCTCAAGGGCTAGGAATCCTGCAGAAATAACATACCTCATGATTTCCAAAAGCCTGTACACCATCTATAAGACACACATTGAATTTGTGTGCGATGAAATACCCGCCCCCTCCCCATTTTCCCTGTGAATGCAGCTTCACCCCTCAACCACTGAGACTCAGGAGCATCAATACCTGCCATCGACACGGTGCTCTGCAGAAATTTAACAAGGCTCCTTACAGCGTACCTCTGAAACCATGACCGTCAAGAAGGACAAGGGAAACAGACACATGGGATTATCATCATATTCGCTTTCCATTCCAAGCCAACCACCATCCTGTTTGGGAAGTATATTGCCATTCCTTCAGTGTCACTATTTCAAGGTTCCCCCCGCAATGGTATTATTACATAGAACATAGAACAGTACAGCACAGAACAAGCCCTTCAACCCACAACGCTGTGTCGACCATTGATTCTCATGTATGGACCCTCAAATTTCTGTGACCATATGCATGTCCAGCAGTCTCTTAAATGTCCCCAATGACCCTGCCTCCACAACTGCTGCTGGCAACGCATTCCATGCTCTAACAACTCTCTGTGTAAAGAAGCCGCCTCTAACATCCCCTTTATACTTTCCTCCAACCAGCTTAAAACTATAACCCCTCGTATTAGCCATTTCTGCCCTTTGAAATAGTCTCTGACTATCGACTCTATCTATGCCTCTCATTATCTTGTATACTTCAATTAGGTCCCCTCTCCTCCTGCTTTTCTCCAATAAAAGGAGTCCGAGCTCAGTCAATCTCTCTTCATAAGATAAGCCCTCCAGTCCAGGCAGCATCCTGGTAAACCTCCTCTGAACCCTCTGCATAGCATCCACATCTTTCCTATAGTATGGCGACCAGAACTGGACGCAATATTCCAAGTGCGGTCTAACCAAAGTTTTATAGAGCTGCAACAAGATCTCACGACTCTTTAACGGGGGATTGAGTTTATGAAAGCCAAAACACCATGTGCTTTCTGAACAACCCTGTCCACTTGGGTGGCCATTTTAAGGGATCTATGTACCTGCACAGCAAGATCCCTCTGTTCCTCCACACTGCCAAGAATCCTATCCTTAATCCTGTACTCAGCTTTCAAATTCGAACTTGCAAAATGCATCGCCTTGCATTTATCCAGGTTGAACTCCATCTGCCACCTCTCAGCCCATCTCTGCATCCTGTCAATGTCCCGCTGCAGCCTATACTGTTAACGACACCTGCAACCTTTGTGTCATCTGCAATCTTGCTTACCCATTCTTCAATCCCCTCACCCAAGTCTTTAACAAAAATTACAAACAGTAGAGGCCCAAGGACAGTGCCCTGTGGAACACCCACTCACTTCCAGGCAGAATATTTTCCTTCTACTACCACTCGCTGTCTTCTGTTGGCCAGCTAAGTCTGTATCCAGACAGGTAAGTTCCCCATATCCCATTCCTCCTGACCTTCTGAATGAGCCTACCATGGGGAACCTTATCAAATGCCTTGCTAAACCCATATACACCACATCCGCAGCTCGACCCTGATCAACGTTATTAGTCAGATCCTCAAAATATTGTAAGTCTAATTACAGCACATTGACTGCAGTGGTTCAATGTGGCAAATCACCCTCACCTTCTCAAGGGCAACAAGGAATGGACAATAAATACTGGCCCAATCATATTCCATGAATAAATGAAATGAAAATATTGTCCAGACCTGCCCAGTGTTGGATACTGTAGTTTGGGTTTTGTGAGCTCAGGCTGTTAGTGTCTAGGCAGTAACCTGTTTGTTGTAAACAGCTGAAGGGATGTGCTGTTTTAAACAATCTGTCAGTCTCTCAGAGGCATGGCCTACATACCGAGCATCACACAGACACTGCCATTCACATCTCACATTACTGAGCTCTGAGATAGACAGAAGCAATTCAAAATGTACCCAGATCTGACTGTAACATGTTTAAACACGCAGTGATATTGTTGCCATGAAAATGATTATGGGTGAATATTAGCAGGGAGAAAGTGAGGACTGCAGGTGCTGGAGATCAGAGTCAAAAAGTGTGGTTCTGAAAAAATAGCACAACCATTCATGTAGCCGCTGAGGAGCAGGAGAGTCGACTATGAGTTCACAATGTTAATAAAAGGGAAAATAAATGTATATTTTCAAATTCCTTGTACTTAATCATAATTTGGTCTTGGATGCAGTAATGAGACTCACCATTTCAATGCTCCTTACTGTGAGTTGGGCACTGTTTTCATCATATTGTTGTTATAAAAGTGAACTGAATACATGCGTGGATTTTGTGCTTATTGGACAATCTAAAAGTTGGTATTATGAAAGGATGTCAGAAGTTCAGTAAAAAGACTTTGCTGTTAACGGTTGGAACAATGTTGCAAACATTTATACAGAGATTTCCAGCTCAAGTCACACACAAAAACGTTGTTCTGGGATGATGCCGGCTATCAATGGAGCTGTACAATTCTGTTTGGATACTGACATTGTGGGGCTAACATACACTGGATGTGGTTTATGAGGGATTCAATGTAAGATACCATGTGCTACAGGAGCCCATCACCTTTATAACACCTTCATTCAGGAACAGGTCCAAGGTGCAGAATTACAGAGTTGAGATACCATACCAGAAGCGATATACTTGCAAGACATGGTTGTTTACAGATCACTGTTACAAATGTTGAACTGCGCCATGTGCTAGTCCATTGACCAGTCTGCCCCACACACCACTCCCCGCTGTTCAGGTATGTCTCTAACCAGTCTATTGCGTGAGTAACTGCCCAGCTCCAGTTTGGAAGCTCTCTGGACAGATCTTGGAGATGGTCAGTGTTTTGGAGGTCATGGTGAGGGCCAGTAACACTGTGTCTGATTTCAGGCGTTTCCTCAAAGTCATTTCCAACAGCTTTGCTGCCTGCAAGATGGTGTGTTCACTGATCTGAACATGAATCGGCTGCTTACTACAGTCACTGAATTGTGTAATAGCCAAGTGTGCGGCTCTGGTATTTCAATTATTGTTCACTTCAATTGTTTTCAATTGAAAAATATTGATGTTTGGGTTATTTTAAAATATGTAAGAAACAGTGATATTAACACTTGATTATACAAAATGCAAAAGTGACCTGTTGTATATTTCCCACGAACTAATAAAAAAAACAGTCAGATATTGCCTGTAAATGAGGATTCTGTGAACAGGACTATGTCACTGGCAACTTCACCATCCTCTCTGGTAGGTTCTGTCCCACTGACAGGACATAGCCAGGCTGAGGGGGCAGTTCTTGGCATATAGTCAATACAGTGCTCAGTTTTGATGCTGGATCCTGTAGCTGCTGGACTGCTCTGCGGCAGGTTATGAGGGAATCAGTAAAAGGGAAGCATATCATTGACCACATCATCACCAATCTGCCTGCTGCAGATACACTTCTACATTTCATATACCAGTAAGAATGGTCACTGCACAGTCCTTATGGGGAGCAAGGGCTACCTTTACATTTTGCAGACCCACCTCACCATGATATGGGTTTCTACTGGGACAGGCGTTAAACAGATTCAGCAACAAATTATGATGCATCTATGAGGTGCAATGGGCCATCACCAGCAGCAGAATCATACTCTGTATAACTCAGTCTGCAACCTCACACCCGAAATACCTCCCACTGTACAGTAACCATCACAGCCCGACATACCTCCCACTGTACAGTAACCATCACGGCCCGACATCCCTCCCACTGTACAGTAACCATCACGGCCCGACATACCTCTCACTGTACAGTAACCATCACACCCCGACATACCTCCCACTGTACAGTAACCATCACACCCCGACATACCTCCCACTGTACAATAACCATCACACCCCGACATACCTCCCACTGTACAGTAACCATCACACCCCGACATACCTCCCACTGTACAGTAACAATCACAGCCAGACATACCTCCCACTGTACAGTAAGCATCACGGCCCAACATGTCTCCCACTGTACAGTAACCATCACGGCCCGAAAACCTCCCACAGTACAGTAACCAGCACGGCCCGACATACCTCCCACTGTACAGTAACCATCACGGCCTAACATACCTCCCACTGTACAGTAACTATCAAGAGCTCAGTGCTTAACACTGCTGCCTCACAACACCAAAGTCCTAGGTTCAATTCCGGCCCTGGTGACTGTCTGTGTGGAGTTTGCACATTCCCCCCAGTGCCTGCATGGGTTTCCTCCGGATGCTCCGGTTTCCTCTCACAGTCCAAAGATGCGCAGTTCAGGTGAATTGGCCATGTTAAATTGCCCATAGTGTTAGGTGCATTAGTCAGGGTAAATATAGGGCAGGGGAATGTGTTTGGGTGGGTTACTCTTCGGAGGGTTGGTATGGACTGGTTGGGCTGAAGGGCCTGTTTTCACACTGTAGGGAATCTAGTCTAACCTCAAAGGTTCAAGTCAGGAATATGATGGAATAATCACTTGTTTGAATGAGTGCAGCTCCAACAGTACGCTAATATTGACTTACTAGCAACAGGCAATGCAGTTGTGTGGGGAATATCCTGTCTCACAAACTTGACTGATTATTTTGAGGAAGTGACAAAATTGATTGATGAGGGTGTGGGGCTGGATGGTGGCCGATTGGACCTTAGCAAGGCCTTGGATATGGTTCCTTATGGCAGGGTCATACAGAAGGTGAAGGGAAATGGGATCAGCGGGTCAGTTAGTAAGATGGATATTAAGATAGATAACTGCTTGGTCACAGAAGACAGAGTCGTGGTGGAACAGTGTTTTTGTGACTGGAGATCTGTAAATAGATTGGCGGAGTTGCAGATTGTGAGGATGATTGCCAGAGAATACAGCGGTATATAGGTCAGCTGCAGACTTGGACAGTGATAACACAGATGTAACTTTATTTGGACAGTTGTGACGTGATGCGTTTTAGAAGGTCTAATGCAGCAGAGAAGAATAAAGTGGATGGAAATACTACTGGCCGCATCAACATCCGAAGGATCTTGGTGTACTGCTCCACAGTTCCCTGAAAGTGGTAACACGGGTGGAGAGGGTGATCAAGACGACTGACGGCAAACTTGCAGACAGGCATCGAAGCATGCAGTATGAAAATTAACAGGTCATATTGCAGCTGTAGAAAAACTTAGTTCGGGCACATTTGGAATATTGTGTACAGTACTGGTTGCCACACCAGCAGAACGATGTGAAAGTGTTGGAGAGGGTATGAAGAAGGTTTACCAGGATGTTGTCTGGTTTGGAGTGTATTAGCCAGAAGGAGAAGTTGAACACACATGGTTCGTGTGCACCTGGGAATCATTGGCTATGGGGCTATCTGATTGATATTTACAAAATTATCAGAGGCATAGATAGAAGGACAGTTAGAGGCATTCCCCCCCCCCCCCCTCCCCCGCCAGAGTAGAAATATCAATTACTCCGGATCGTAGGTTTTAGGTAAAAGGGAGAAAGTTCAGGAGAAATGATAAGCAAGTTTATTTTTGCTGTTCCAGACAGAATGTGAAAGTGCCTGGAATACACCGATAGAGGAGAAGAAGCTAATTTAGCAAGGTTTAAGAGGGATCTTGGCACAAATATGAGTAAGTAGGGAACAGAATGATATAGAGGGTATTGGAGCAAAAAGTTTCTTTTTAACTTTAGAACGGCATCATGTATCACTGCGGGCTTGCTGGGATGAAGGGCCTATTCCTGTGCTGGTCTGTTCTTTAAAACAAGATTTGAGCGCAGGAGTGGCAAGCTGTTGACTGAATGATTACTGATGATCAACAGCCACATGACTGTTAATCTCTCCAATCAACTTGCAGCTTCATATCCTCCCTCCCACTGTGGGCAAACTCAATATAGAGAATTGGATGTGTAAGTCCGAGCTGGTAACTGGTGTCTCCATCTGTCCCTTCGCTCCTACAGCCTTCTATCTTGGACACCAACGTCTCGGGGGAAACTGCACATACAGAAGCTGCATGTACTCCACACCCTCCAATGCTGGCATCTGTCACATGCCAGCCTCACCATGCCATCCCAGCACATCTCCGACACACTGACAATACACTTCTGTACTTCAATGCTGCAGCCCAGGGTGCGCTGACAACTCTCATTGCAATGCTGCTGCAAGGACACTGTGCTCAGGGACACCCACCCAGCCCATGATCTGGGCTGCTCACTCCGTGTTTGTACACACTCAATGCTGCTGCAAGGACATTGTATTCAGGGACACAAACCCAGCTCATGGGCTGTCTCTCTCGGCAGCTCATTCCGTGTTTGTACACAGTCAATGCTGCTGCAAGGACACTGTGCTCAGGGACACCCATCCAGCTCATGGCCTGTCCCTCGGGGCTGCTCACTCCGTGTTTGTACGCACTCAATTCTGCTTCAAGGACATTGTATTCAGGGACACAAACCCAGCTCATGGGCTGTCTCTCTGGGCTGCTCATTCCGTGTTCGTACACACTCACTTTGAGCTGACTTGAATGCTCACAGAATTATTGCCTTGCCTTACCCTGTCTTTAACAGTGTTTCCCCTCAGCCAGAGCTACCAGGCTCACCCTTCTGCTGTATTGTCTTGGTGTTTAGCACAGACACAAGCCCAGGAAGCTTGATATCATTGTCCACAGTCAGTCACGGTGTCCAGAAATGAGTCAAGCAGAATCTCAGATCCCAGTCCGGGAGCTTGGGTACGGTCAGACAGCCTCTCGTGGTTGTTAGGGTCAGGATCATTCCCCTGTGATGGGGTGAGGAGCTGAATTTTGGGGAGCTAGTTATCCCTCCTGGCTCTTTCTGCTCTCGTGTGGGATGGTTCCTTCCGAAATGTGAGATTTACCAAGCGGTATTTAGGGAGGTGGAATTGTTTGTTACAGCTGGGGGAAAGGTAGCGAGATGTCCTGAGTGAGTAAGTGGGCAGCACAGACACCAGGTAGAGTTGGGGAGAGGGACAGAGAAGAGGTTAGAGAGAGACTCAGAGAAGGTGCTGCATTCAGTGAGGGTGGGAGAACATGATCTTTGGTGTGAGGTGGGTGCAGTAACAGAGTGAAGGAGGGTGAGGTCACAAAGTGCAGATGGTGGTACTTACCCTGGATGAGTGGAGAAGGTCACTGACCTCCTTCCAACATTGCCAAGCATTCACCCAGAAGGCTGGCACCTCATTGACCCACGGGTCAACCTCGGGCGAAGCTGGCTTGGTCTGGTTTCATGGCTTCCCTGCCAGTCCTGGAGGATTATAATGTAGCTCTCCTGCACCATGCCATCCAGCAGAACCTCAGGGACTTGTCCACAATGTGAAGCCCCAGATTTATCCCCTCTGCCATGTCCAGGGCAGCTTTGGCTTGACAATCCACGAGTGCAATGTTTAAAATGTCCCCTGCAACAGGGAGGCCGGTGCATTCTGGAATATCCAGGCAGCGGGCAGTTGTTATGACGAAGGGGAAAATCCTTGCATTCGTATCAGATGAGAGGAAGACCACGTGGGCAGGGAAGGTAGTTAACGAGGCAGATTGTGGATGGTATCATGAAAAAATGGACTTCACCTTGTGGAGAGAAACCTTCCATGAAACTGATCTAAAATGGGACTTGACCAAATAATAAGATGGTTTAGGCCTCTGCTTGTCTGAATCAAAATAGGGATGGAATATTGGGAACAACAAACTTGGAGCGGAGATCTTTACAGAAGATTCAAATCCTTAAAAAGGGGTAACACAATGTTCCGGACTGTTTAAAGGAGCTGGGGAAAATCCCCTGCCTTATAGTAACTCACATTATCCAATCCTCACTGGATGCAGTTTTGTTTAATGTGGAGCAAGGGACTGACTGAATAGGTCACGGCTGCAATTCTGAGTCAGTAGATAAACGGTCACTGAGGAAGTCCCTGGGACTCCAGGACAGTCAGTCTGGATTTGTTCAAGGAAGATCGCGAGTAGTTAATCTGACTGTGTCGGTTTCAAGCACGAATCTGTAACTGCATGTGACTTATTTGGATTTGATGAGAGATCCAATGGCAGGCTGTTTAAAAACAAAAACTATAGGATCCAGGTGAATGGAGCAAACAACCCGGAGAAGTGCAAGGCAAGGCATTTGGGGACATCAACAATAGAGAAGAATGCACAATAAATGAGAGTATGGTCAGTGTGGGCAGGTAAATGCAGGAAGCTGGAAACAACAATAACCTCGTTAAAGGAGCAAATGGCAGTATTTCCTCTATCAGACAAAATACAGGACTTCAGAGCAGGAAGCTTATGCTGGAACTGTATAAATAATGAGTTCAGTCACAGCTTGGGGACTGTGTGCAGTTCTGGTCACCCCATCAAATGGAAGGATGGAATTGGCCTGGAGAGGGTACAGAAGAGATTCTCCACCCTGTGACAGTGGAAGTGCAGTTATGGGGTAAGATTGGAATGGAGGATGCTGAGAGGAGATTTGATTGGAGTGCACATATTGTCACTGACCTGGATAGAAAAGGAGACAACATCTTGTTGCTGTTAGAGAGCTCAATTACCAGTGGTGAATATTTAATGTAATTTGTTGAAATATTAGTGAAGTGGTGAGGAAAGTTGTTATTTCACCCAGAGTATGGTCGGGATCTGGGAGTCACACAGGGAAGTGGAGTAGAGGCAGAAACTCTCAAACCATTTTAAAAAATGCCGGGATCTGCTCCCGAAATCCTACAGTATCCGGGGAGACAGAACTAGGGCTTAAAATACAATGTTACATCTTGTCCAATGCAGATCGTGGACAGTGATCTCCTCTATACTGTGCTATTTTCTGAAGTTTTCAAAGGTTACCAATATCCGATAGGATCAATATCTCATAGGACGCAGGGATGAGGGGTGAGGGCAGAGAAGAGCAGTGTGTGAATTGATTCGCATCACAATATAACTGATCCCATCCTTTATACGCAATGCTACTTCACTGTGTTGGCCTATTTATCCTTCCTGCATAAATGGGGAAAACCTGTGATTATTCTGTTCTCAGTCCTGGTCACACTGCAGCCCCATCTCCATAATCCCAGCTACATCTGAGCTGGTTCACACGATTTGAAGCTTCTATTTCACTGGCCTTGTTGAAAAGTTCCCAGCTTCATTCTTGCCCCAATGAAGGCTGCTCTCAGTCAACTAGTAATTCTCACTCTCAATTATTGCATATCATTCTCTAACATCATCCTGAACTTTACAATAAAATGATCGCTGCACACCAAAACGTTCCCCTACTGACACTGGATCCACTTGCCCCACCTCTTTCCCAAGGACCAGGTCCAACAGTACATGCTCTCTTGGGCTGGACACATACTCCTGAAGTGAGCTCTCCTCCATGTAATCCAGGAACACTTGACCCTCATGACCCTGCACCACCAGTAACCCAGTCAATATCTGGATAAATTAAGTTTCTCAGTATAACTAATCTGAAGTATTGTCATCGCTCTCAAATGCCCCTGCATATTTATTCTCTCCACCCTTTCCAATGATTGCTGGTCGACAGACTGTACCTCACAGTGTAATTGTACACTTTTTGTTCTGCAGCTCCAGCCAAATTCATTCTGTCCTTGGATGGATCCTCTTTCTCTTGGACTCCGTAACTAACGCTAATCTCAACGAATACTTCTACCTTCATCTTTTCCCTCCCTTCTATCATTTTTGAATCCTTTATACCCGGCAATATTTAACACCAAGGCCTGCCATTCCCTGAGCCAGCTTTCGGTGATCAGTACATCAGATTTCGACACACCAAGCTGCATCTGGACCTCCGCACACTCCGAGTATTTATGTCCGTGCAGAGTACCTCAGATTAAGGCTTTCTTTCTTACTCCACCTACCACTGATAAACTTGTTGTAAATTCGTACCAACTGTATCTCCCATTATTTTGAGAATCATGGTAGTCTCCTCTACTATTCCTTTTTGGAAACTAAGCACACGCCAAGTTATTTTCAATCCTTCCCACACACCCTGTAAGAAATTCAGTCCCAGCTCTGTCACGTTAGCCCATCCAGCTTGTACAGTTGCTGCCTTCCCCAGAACCAGTTCCAATGTCCCAGGAATCGGAAGCCCTTCCTGCTGCACCATCATTCCAGTCACACTCTCATCCACATAAAACTCCGAATTTTGTTCTCACTTGTACACAGCGCTGGGAGTATTCCAGGGATTGCTAAATTTGAGTTCCCGCTTGCCAACCATCCACCTTGCTCCTTAAATTCTGATTCCCAGATCACTTCACCCTTCCTACCCAGGTCATTCCTACCAACATGGACATGACCTTTGACTGCTCACTGTCCCCCAGACGAATGTCCTGCAGACATAGTGACATTATTAACCCCACTATCCTGGAATTACAGACACGCTGAAACCTTTTTCAATTTCCAGTCTCCCCTGTGACTATTGCTCCTCCTTCCTTCTCCCTCCCCAACTGTCCAGTCAGGCTGTTTGTGGTGCCACAGACATGGCTCTGACTACACTCCCCTGAGCAGCCTGCACTTTCATCAGTTTCCAAACTGGGAAACTGAATTGGGAGGGAGACATCAGTCTATTCCTGGATTCTCTGATAGTTTCTCTTCGATTGCCTAATCCATCATTCCCTTCCTTATTCCACGCAGTCATGTCTGCAGGGTGATTTGTTCTGTGTGTGTGCTATCCGTCGAACTCTCAGCATCACAGAGTCTGTCGTCACTGTCTGATCTCCAAGACCTCGTTTACATCTAGGACACCAGCAGGGGCTATGACTTCCCAATGTAACAAAACACATTTCCTGACAAACATGTGCTGGCATGTTGTAACATGCAACATGTCTAGAGTAACTTACTTAATGACCTAGAATGAAGTTAACATCCAGGGCATCACAATATGGTTAAGTCCCTTATTCAACTGTGGCTTATTGAGGGAATTTATTATACTGGCTCAAAATTTCACATCTCCCTCATATTTCTGAGCTCAATCCTTACTTCAGAAGTTGAAAAAATAAATTTGCTGGCTTACAGCAATTAACTGACAGTCACTAATAACGGTTTATTATCAGCCAGTGAACTTACAGATTTTTCTGTGATGGCTCTTGCACTTCTTTCAAACTCAGTGCAGGCAGTTCCCAGCAGCAGAAGGTTACCTCTGTAACTCCCAGGTACGTGTAATCCTCCAGCTCCCACTCCACTCTGCCCCCTCACAGGGTCACCGTCTCTGTGACTCCCAGGGACGTGTAATCCTCCAGCTCCCACTCCACTCTGCCCCCTCACTGGGTCACCGTCTCTGTGACTCCCAGGGACGTGTAATCCTCCAGCTCCCACTACACTCTGCCCCCTCACAGGGTCACCGTCTCTGTGACTCCCAGGGACGTGTAATCCTCCAGCTCCCACTCCACTCTGCCCCCTCACAGGGTCACCGTCTCTGTGACTCCCAGGCACTATTAGGCCTCCAAACTCAATGCTGATTAATATCCTCCCACTTTGCTGCCTCTAACTCTCAGGTGTAATTGAGCCTCATGCTCCTGCTCCAAGATGACCCCTCACATGGTCACTCCCTCTGTGACTCGGTGCTGGTTTCGAGCCTCCTGCTCTGCTGCTTCTCCAACTTCAAGTCCCAGTCGGCCTTGACCCTCGCTGCTGATTAATATTCTCCCGCTTTGTGCTGCTCTCTCTTGGGTTCTCTGCCTTTGTGACTCCCAGGTAATGGTAGGCCTCAAGCCTCAGCTGAGATTTATTGGCGGCACGGTGGCACAGTGGTTAGCACTGCTGCCTCACAGCGCCAGAGACCCGGGTTCAATTCCCGCCTCAGGCGACTGACTGTGTGGAGTTTGCACATTCTCCCCGTGTCTGCGTGGGTTTCCTCCGGGCGCTCCGGTTTCCTCCCACACTCCAAAGATGTGCAGGTCAGGTGAATTGGCCATGCTAAATTGCCCGTAGTGTTAGGTAAGGGGTAGATGTAGATGTAGATGTAGAGGTAGATGTAAGGGTATGGGTGGGTTACGCTTCGGCGGGGCGGTGTGGACTTGTTGGGCCGAAGGGCCTGTTTCCACACTGTAAGTAATCTAATCTAAAGACACCCCATTTCGCACTGCTCTCTTACAGGATCGCTGTTGTGCCTGGAAGACAGTGGGGAAGAAGAGGATTAGACAGAGCAGAGGGTGTTACAGTGATTGAGGGAGCTGTAGGGGATGGAACAGGTTATCGGGGAGCTAGACAGACCTGCAGCAACTCATGAACGTTACTGGAAGATACAGCGAGAGTTGCAGACACTGAAGAAGGCAAAGGAAATAGAGAGATTGTGGCTTGTCCATGACGGAGTCTAAACGGCTTTTTCTGAGCTGTTTACAGAGATGTGTAGACTTCAACAAATGCAATTGACAGCCAGCAAATATTGTATGGTACTGGAGACTGTTGGATGTTACAGAGTTAGAAGAAATGCAGTAACTGAGGGGAATATAAACTTTTGGAGCACTGGTGGTGTTCAAGGACCCTCAGGACATGAGGAGGTGCAGAGAATGGGAGCATTCAAAGTAGTGGGATTGTAGGGGCTGGAAGTCCTGGGATGGATAAGGAGAATGGAAAGTGCCAATTTAGTACATGCAACCATTGTAAGTATAGAGATTTAGGAAGGGAACCTGTGCTATTATTGAATACAGTTATATGGAGAGTTACAGAAGCTGAATGGTTTACAATTTAAAAAGGGAGAGGTTTTAGGTGATCAGAAGTTTAAACAAGAATAAAGAAATTTGAGAGATCTCTAGCACAGATGGGAATGGAGGAGGTGAGATATTGTGAGGAACTATAAGAGCTATCAGCAGAGGAGGATGTCACATATATGGGAAGAGCTGCATTCTCTGTATGCAGTTACAGACGTGAGGAGTGTAGCAACGCCTGCTGGAGGGGATCCAGATAACAACAGTTCCAACGGCCGGTGCAGGGGGAAACCCACCCGGAGGAAACCCACGCAGAAACAGGACGAAAGTGCAAACTCCACATAAACAGTCACCCAACGCTGGAATTGAACCTGGGTCCCTGGCGCTGTGAGGCACCATTGCTCACCACTGAGCCTCCATGCTGCCCCAAATTGCAGAATTATGCAAAGAGAGAATGTAGGGAGTGGAGGACAAAACAGAGATGTGGAGTGCTGTTGTGGTTTGAAAAGGGTCTGGAGGTGTTTATACAGATAAGAAGGTCGGTACGGATGGGAGAAGGTTACTGAGGTCATGTGGTGCTATAGGCCAGGAGGAGGGAATGTGATCTGGCCTGCAGAACGTTACAGTGATATCGTGTTCTCCTGGGGCTTGAGGAAGGTATACAGGTGGGTATTTTGGGCCAGGCTGGAGGATTTTACAGATACTGGGGCACTGTAAGTATTGTGCAAGACTATAGAAATAGGGATTATTGTACTGCGTGCAGGATGAGATTATTGAGATTGGGCATGTTATCGAGACTGGAGCAATTTACACATAGGGAGAGTTGTCAAAATTACAGTCGGTTTCAAATATACAGCAGGATTATGGGAGGGGTGGAGGTTAAAGAAATAGGAAATTTTCTGGGAATTACAAGCATTCACTGGCACAAATGAGTTGGACCGAAAGACATGTTTCCTTGCTGTATGACTCTATCACCCGACAAGAGACAGCGTGAGGAGTGAATATAGAACAGAAAGATCCCAGGTTTCAATGTGATCTCCTAGGGGAGGCCTGTTTTCCCCTCTGTTGTACTGATCCTCACTAAGACAGCACAGGCCAAGATTGATAACTGTCAATTTACTGGATTGGCATAGGAAGGCTCAGTACAGCAGAGATGAACGTTAACAAGAGGGTGGAGTTTGAGCCTGGGATCATTGTGCTCTGTATTCGTGCTTCAACACTGTATCTGTGTCATGTCTTCTCGACTAAAGTTCGATCCCTTAAATACACTCTACTCTGTTCACTGTGAGTGATCTTACCTCACTTCAGGATTTACTGAAGCCTCCAGATCTCACTCTCCATCTCTCTGGCTGACCAACTGTCTTCAGTGTGGTGATGGACGAGACAGGAATTGTGAATTCTGCTGAGTCAGGAGCATCCTGAGTACCTACAGGAAATAGAGAAACAGACACAATGGGAAAGTAGACTGATGCAGCAAGGGTTATACAAGGAGAATGGCACTGAGTCCCACAGAGATCTGGAAAATCCCAGTCTCCATCCCTGGCCTGTGCTGTTGCCTCTCTCTGGAGTGGAGAGTTCTGTTGGCTCAGGATCTGGCGTAGCTGCAAAAGGTGGCAGCAATTAGACCCTCACAGTGACAGATATTACATGGAGAGATACAGAGAGATATCACCAGAGTGCAGGAAGGTATCAGGATCAAACCACTGTCAGGAAGAAGGTGCACTAGGATCAGTACTCAGGGATGAGGGAGCAATCAATGGGGCAGGCAATGACCTTGTGTTCCTCTCTGTAGATTGTTCATCCAGAAGTTAATGCTGGTGTCAGGGATACCCATCTAACTGTTTCGTACCTTCTCAGTCAGGAAATCTGTTTTTGGCTGCCTGTCTGGCCTACATATGAATCCAGACCCAGAGCAATGGAATTGATGCTCAAATGCCCACTGTAATGATCTAGCAAGCCACTCAGCTCTACGGCTGGTCAGTGTGGGCCTGAGATGCTTGCCAGCCAGAGACAGCAATATCCCACGAGTGAATTAAAATCAATACTGCTGGGAGCAGTGTCCTGGTCAATCATGTCAGTAGGTTTATGGACAGGGCATTAAACTGACAGAGAGGATACAGGGACAGGGTTCAGGTGAAAGGAGCTTTCCAAATCCAAAGAGAAAATGTGAAGCTTAGGAACAGCATGGAATGTGGCTGAAGTCAAGCAGAAAGGAAGGGGCAGAGTTTAACGAAAACTGCACATCAATGAATCGGTTTGTGGCGGGACATTGTGGGAAAGAGGAAATTATAATTTTTTTGCATGAACAAAGTATCTACAATAAGGTGACTTGTGATACAGAGAAAAATGAGATTTAGTCACCAGACAGACGTGATTACAGGGTGAACAAAAGGTGGAACATAAATATTCAACAGCAAACAACCTTACAGATCTCAGGCAGAATGGAAAAGCAAGATGGGAACCCTGACACTAATGGATAACAAAGGCATTACAGAGAAAACATTTGGCCTCAGATTATGCAGCTGAATCAGCCTGAATGCAAATTCTGGGTGCGATGTGTCAAAAACACAAGCAGGTGAACAATGTTTATGCTGCCTTGCAGTATTTCATTGCTCATCCCTGCATTAAACAGGAATTCATTAGAAATTGTAGCAAAGGTGGTGAGATAATTTTTGCAGTCTTCAATCTTTGTGTAATTTGCGACAGACACATTGGCAAGAGTAATATTATCCGAGATCCTCTTTGAATGTTTTTGTCAGTGTTTCTATTGTGCAAATAGCTAGGGATGTAACTATCTCAGATCGTGATGAAGCTGAGTGAATGAGTAATATCACACCGAGATCCTCCAAGAAATTACACCAGAATTCAAAGAGATTATGACATTTTAAAGTGACCATAAAGCACACCCGAGCACCAGTAACAAAGCCAATTACATGATTTTGAGAGAGAACTGACCAAGGTAAACAGGGGAAACAGAATGAAATGTCAGTCTGTAAATGAACAATGGAAAACATTTAGAGCCAGAGACCTAGAGACGTACAGCACATAAATGGACACTTCAGTCCAACTCGTCCACGCCGACCAGATATCCTTTCCTGATCTCGTTCCATCTGACAGAACTTGGCCCATATCCCACTAAACCCTTTTTATTCATTTACCAATCCAGATGCGTTTTGAATGCTGCAATTGTACCAGCCTCCACCACTTCCTCTGGCAGTACATTCCATACATAACCACACTGCGTGAAAAGGTTGCCCTTAGATCCCTTTTAAATCTTTCATCTCTCACCCAAAACTTATGCCCTCCAGCTCTGGTCTCTACCACCCCAGGGAAAAGACGTTGTCTGTTTGTCCTATCCATGCCCCTCATGATTTTATAAACCTCAAGAATATCACCCCTTAGCCTCTGACGCTCCAGAGAAAACAGTCCCAGTCATTCCAGCCTCTCCCGATAGCTCAAATCTTCTAATTTTGGTAATATCATTGTAAAACCTTTCTAAATACTTTCAAGTTTCACAACATCCTTCCAATCGGTCAAAGACCAGAACTGCACGCAATATTCCAAAAGTGCCCTAACCAGTGTGCTGAACAGCTGCAATATGACTTCCAAACTCCTCTAATCAATACTCTGACCAATAAAGGAAAGCATACCAAACACCTTCTTCACTATCCACTTACCTGCGACTCTACTTTCAAGGAGCTATGAACTCCACGGTCTCCTTGTTCAGCAACATTCCCTAGTACCTTCCCATTATGTGTACAAGTTCTGCTCAGATGCGCTTTCCCAAAATGTAGCACCTCACATTTATCTAAATTAATCTCCATCTGTCACTCCTCAGCACATTTGCCCATCTGATCCAGATCCCGTTGTAATCTCTGGTAACCTTCTTCACTGTCCACTATCTCTCACTTTTTGGCGTCATCTGCAAACTTGTTAACTGTACCTCCTGTGTTCATGTCCAAATCATTTATATAATGACGAAAATTAGTGGCACCAGCACCGATCTTTGTGGCACATCATCGGCCTTCAGTATGAAAAGCAACCCTCCGCCACTACCCTCTGTCTTCGACCTTCAAGCCAGTTCTCTATCCAAACAGCTAGTTCACCCTGTATTCCATGAGATCTAACCTTGCTAACCAATCTCCCATGAGGAACTATTTCAAGCACCTCACTGAAGTCCATATAGATCACATCCAATGATCGCCCCTCATCAATCCTTCTTGTTACTTCTTCATAAAATGCAAATAATTTCTTGAGACATGTTTTCCCACACATAAAGTCATGCTGACTATCCCTCGTCACTCTTTGCCTTTCTAATTATATGTAAATCCTATCTCGCAGGATTCCCTTCAACACTTTACCCACTACTGATGCCAGGCTCACTGGTCTATAGTTCACTAGCTTTCCCTTACCACCTTTCTTAAATGGTAGCACCACATTAGTCAACCTCCAGTCTTCTAGCACCTCACCTGTAATGCTCGATGATACAAGTTTCTCAGCAAGGGGCCCATCAATCACTTCCCTAGCTTCCCACAGATTCCAAGGTACACCTGATCAGATCTTGGGGATTTATGCGCTTTTATGCATTTCAAGACATCCAGCACCTCCTCCTCTTTAATATGGACGCTTTTGAAGGTGTCATCATCTATTTCCCCACATTCCATATCTTCCATGTCCTTCGCCACAGTAAACACTGTTGCAAAACACTCACTTAGTATCACCCCCATCTCCTCCGGCTGCACACAAAGGCTGCCTTGCTGGTCTTCTCCCTAGTTACCCTCCTGTCCTTTATGTATTTATAAAAATCCTTTTGATTCTCCTTAACTCTATTTGTCAAAGCTATCTCAAGTTCTCTTTTTACACTCCTGATTTCCCTCTTAAGTATACTTCTCCTGCCTTTATAGTCTGAGGATTCACTTGATTTCTCGAGTCTATACCTGACAAATGTTTCCTTCTGTTTCTTAACCTAAACCTTTGTTGTCTCGTTATCCAGCATACCCTACACCCACCAACATTTCCTGCCACTCTAACAGGAATACTATGTACTGTCTCTGGAAAGCCGTTATCGCATTTTTGAAGGCTTCCTAATCTCCAATGATAATGGCTTCATTCTCTTAACATGGAATCAACGCAATTCCTGCACGAAACTGACACTTGAAAATAATAATAAAAAAAAGAACATTCTAAACGAAGGCTTTGATGAGGTGAGCTCTGGTCAGTCCTGTTGACCTGGAGGTTAACAGATACATGGAGAGTGCTTTCTATTAGAGCAGCACCAGGTCAGTGTCAGGCACACAGACAGAATGGGCAAATAGATTCACATCGGAACTCCCATCTCCCAGCCTGGGAACCTGAAGCTGTACACAGCCAATTCTTGTAAACATCTGCAAACTTAGGTCATCAAGATCAGGCTAATAGTCTAATCAAAAACAAATGAATCATTCAGACTAAAATATCCTTCAGGTTCCACAACACAGTCTCGGTCCCATCCTGCAGGTTATATGAATTCCGCTCCATCTAACCTCCTGCAGGATCCCCGTCCCTTCCTACATTTGTACTATCCTCCAGGTTCTGCAGCCCTTCCTACGTCCGTAACATGACCTGGACTCGAAAGCTCTTCCTTCCTCTGCAATGTTCCCCAGAGGGCCAATGGAGGATGGTGGGGCTTACAGAGTTAGGGAGGAATATCAGGATTGGAGGATTTTGCATTTATTAATAATATTGAAGTGGCTAAAATTGGCTTTGGTAGTTTTGAGGGTGCACGTCAATAAAGGAGGTTCTAGAGCTAGGGAGAATTGTAGGGATGTGAAGATGTTTCACAGTCTATGAGTTTTGTGGGGACTGGAGGAAGATACCAAAATAGGGAGGGATTAAGATTGAAGGATTCTGCAGAAAACCTCTACTGGGTTAAAGGCAGGATTCTTCGTAGTATGGAGAAACAGAAGAACCTTGGGGTCCACATCCATCGATCCTTCAAAGATGCCAGCCAAGTTGATAGGGGTGGTACGAAGGCGTGTGATGTGTTAGCTTTCATTAGCCAAGGGATTGAGTTTAAGACCTGTGAGGTTATGCTGCAGCTCCATACAGCCCTGGTTAATCCTCCTGGGAATATTGTGTTATGTTCCGGTCGCCTCATTACAGGAAAGATGTGGAAGCTTTGACGAGGGTGCAGAGATTTGTAAAGATGTTTTGTGGATCGGAGGGCAGGTCTACTGAAAAAATGTTGGGGATGCCAGGGCTTTTCTAATTGGACTGAAAAAAGAAGGGGGCTGAATTGATAGAGGTGTACGAGATGATGAGAGGCACACACAGAGTGGATTGGCCTGAGAATTTTCCCATTGTAAAAATGGCTATAACGATGGGGCATAATTTTAAGGTACTTTGGAGGAAGGTTTATGGAAGATGTCAGAGGTACGTACGTTACACAGAGAGTGGTGGGTATGTGGAATGCACTGCCAGCGTTGGTGGTAGAGAGAGCAACATTAGGGACATTTAATTAACTTTTGGATATGCACATGGATTACAGTAAAATGAATTTCTCAAAACGGAGACCTGTGCCCTGTGGTGTTCCACAGTGATCTGTGCTGGGTCCACTGTTGTTTGTGATATAAATAAATGATTTGGAGGAAGGTATCAGTTGCCTGATTAGCAAGTTTGCAGATGACTCTAAGATTAGTGGAGTAGCAGATAGTGACGGGGACAGTCAGAGAACACTGCAGTATAATCGATCGATTGGAGAGATGGGCAGAGAAATGACAGATGGGGAGTTCAATCCAGACAAATGCGAGGGGATGCATTTCGCAAGATCCAATTCAAAAGTGAACTATACAGTGAATGGAAAAGTCCTGGGGAAAATTGACATACAGAGAGACCTGGGTATTCAGGTCCATTGTTCCTTGAAGGTGACCACGCGGGTCAGTAGTGTGGTTAAGGCTGCATACAGCATGCTTTCCTTCATTGGACGGGCTCTCGAGTGAAAAAAGTTGGCAGGTCATGTTACAGTTGTCTTGGATTTTGGTTCGGCCACATTTGGAATGTTACATACAGTACTGATCACCACATTACCGAAAGGATGTGGATGCTTTGGAGAGGGTGCAGAGGAAGTTCACCCAGATGTTGTCTGGTATGGAAGGGGCTAGCTATAAAGAGAGGTTGAACAGATTTTATTGGAAAGACAAAGGTTGACTGGAGACCTGATTGATGCCTACAAACTCATGAGATGTGTAGACACGGTGGATAGCAAGAAGCTTTCTCCCCCAGAGTGTGGAATGCACTTATTGGGGGTCACAAGCTCAAAGTGAGAGGGGAAAGGTTTAGGACAGATATACGTGGAACGGTCTTTATGCAGAGGGTGATGGGGGCCTGGAACGCGTTGCCAGCGGAGGTGGTAGATATGGGAACGATGACATCATTTAAGATGTATCGAAACAGATGCATGAATGGGCAGGACTCAAAAGGATACAGATCCTTAGAAAATAGGCAGCAGGTTAAGAAAGAGGATGTGGATCAGCACAGGCATGGAGGGCCGAACGGCCTGGTCCTGTGCTGCAATTTTCTTTGTTCTTTTCTTCTTTGAATGGTCTGCAGGTTAGAGTAGGATAAAAGATCGGCACATTATCAAGGGCCGAAGGGCCTGTACTGTGCTGTACTGTTCTGTGTTCTAAATAGGGAGGGTCACAATGGCAGGAAGGTGTTTCGGGAAGCTGGAGAGGATGGGATCTGAATGAATTGATACAATTAGGAAGGGTTTGCTCGGAGTGCTACAGGTAATAGAGACACCAATAGTCTGATCTGGAACAGAAGACCCAGACTGGGAGGGCTGTGGGGACTGGGGTGGTTTCACAGGGAAG
The DNA here is from genome assembly GCF_047496795.1 of Chiloscyllium punctatum. Classification (NCBI taxonomy): domain Eukaryota; kingdom Metazoa; phylum Chordata; class Chondrichthyes; order Orectolobiformes; family Hemiscylliidae; genus Chiloscyllium; species Chiloscyllium punctatum. The sequence continues at coordinate 65,878,410 of NC_092781.1, forward strand.
GAGGACCATATAACCACGAGGGTGTTACAGCAATGTGGAGAGCTATCGGGCCTGCAGGAGTTCATAGAGCTGGGGAGATTGGGAGGGATGGAACATTTTAAACAGATATGGATGTTGGTAGGATGGAGTGGTTTACACAGACAGGAGTGTTTTAGGTGAATGGAGAAGTTTAGACAGGAAGTGGGTTGTATAGACTGGAGGATCAAACAGAGATATGGAGGATAGTCATGGATAATGTTTACAGATACAGGAAGGTTTAGGTTCTGCAGATTAGTTACATACGGAGGGTGTGGAGTCTGACAGATTTTCCAGAAAGGCAGTAATTTTGGTTGGAGACAGTTTCACAGATAAGGGAGCATTAGTAACCTCCTCCAGAATGGTAAAAATGGGAAGGGTTATCGGGGAGGGTGGCGTTTACACAGATCGAGGTGTAAGTGCTGGAGAAGGTTATGGAGATGAGGAGTAGATGGAGAGACTGGAGGAGATTACATTCATAGGTGGGTGGGAGTGATGGGAGGATTTAAACAGATAGTGAGTCTTATAGGAACTGAAAGTCACATGATTTGGGGTGGGATCTACAGATTGGGAGTGGTGCAGGGACATGGGAGGCCTTTTGGGTCTCCCCAGATTGATCGTGTCTTTAGGACTGTAAGAGGTTACATAGAATCGGAAACATTAAAGACAATGTGTGCCTTCCCCTTTTTCCTGAACAGAGTGACGACACCTCTCATCGGCTCGGGATTCCTAAACCTGCTAGCTTTTCCCTTCACCCTAACAGGGACATACTGGATGCTTGAGATCACACTTTTAAAAGCCTCCCATTTGCCAGTCATTCTTTTTCATTCAAACAGACTGACCCAATCTATTTTAGTCATGATTTGGAGGTGCGGTGTTGGACTGGGGTGGGCAAAGTTAATAATCACACAACACCAGGTTATAGTCCAGCAGGTTTATTTGCAAGCACTAGCTTTCGAAGCACTGCTTCTTCAACAGGTGGATTTGGGAGCACAATCCGAAGGCACCGAATTTATAGCAACAGGATGGCAGTGTCATGGAATGAAATATTAAACAAGCTTCGATAAAGTCCTTCATCGTTTTAGAATGATCACCAGAGCTTCTAAACCTAGCACTTTCAAATACAAAGGGACCTCGATTATCCAACTATCAATTAAACCAATATCAGATTATTCAAAGGAGATCTTGAGTTCCCAATAGAAACATTACATCAAAGAGTCATTTCAACCATGATTGTGTTTGTTTTTGTTTACACTAATTAAAACAGATCTCGGCTCACTGAAATACTGCTGAGAACAGTCCTGGACATCGAGCCCAGGGACCATCTCCAAATGAATGACCTCTCGCCCTCTCTCCACACTTAGCTGACAGTTATATATAGGGGTAAATCCTAAACCCCCCCTTTTCCAGATATTCTCTTGAACATTGTCCTGTATAGGGCAGAAGTGAAACGTTTTGAGATGTTGCAGTAAAAAGTTGTGTGTGGCTGTCTGAAAGTGTGTGAACATGTGCATGTGCGTTGTTTGGAGACTAACCCCCGCAAAGGCAGTAGATGTCTTACTGTTGGTGTCCACTCCAGCTGCCCAGAAGGGGGAGGGGTTGATGGGGGCATGGGCGTGGACATGGATTGGACGGTGGGTGTGGTAGACGGAGGGCAGTGTTGGACGGGTTTGGGGACGGGCTGAAGTTGATGTCGAACATGTTTGGGAAGTGGGGGCAGGCGGCGAGTGGAGGGTGGTTTCGGACGGTTTTGGCAGCAGGGACCGCTTTTTGGTGGGTTTGGGACAGGTGGGGGGGCGACGTTGAGGGGCGGGTGGGGGCGGTGTTGGATGGGTTTGGAGGCGAGCGAGTTTTTTGGGATCTGACAGGGTGTGGGGGCTCACTCATGGCTTGCTGCTGCCTAGTCACCTGAACAGGGAGCAGACTGAACTGAAAACTCCGAGCCCCAGAGGAAAGGTATTGAATCGAATAACCGAATAATCAATTATCTGAACGAAATAGTGCCCGCCCGTCTTGTTCAGATAATCGAGGTTCCTCTGTAAACCATCTGGACTATACCCTAGTGTTGTGTGAGTTTTACCTTCACCCAATCAACCCCTGCTCGATCCGACTGAATGGGCCCAATATTGGCCCAGTTCCAGTTTAAGACCAAAATTTGTCAACCTGCCTGATCTTTTTCCACAACTATGTTAAAACAAAAACAGTTGTGGTGACTGGACGCAATGTGCTCTCCGACTGATACTTCAGTCACTTGCCTGACCTGGTTGTCTGAGGAGAGGTCCAGTGTTGCACCCGCCTGAGTAGCATAGAGCCATCTACGTCTTGATTGAGTAAACCTTCTTGGTCACATTTTACAAATTCCACCCAGTACGGGACTTTTACACTCTGGGTGACCCAGTCAATCCAGGGACAGTTAAAATCTCCATCCAATACTACTCTATTATTTTCATAGGTACCTGCAAACTCACTATATATTTGCTCCTCTCGTACCCGCTGGCTATTTGAGGGTCTAGAACACGATCCCAGCAGACTGACCATCCCCTTTTTGTTTCTAACTTTTAAATTTATGGCCTCATTTGGTGACTGCTTAACAGAATTGTCTCGATGCACAAATGTTATGTCCTTCCTAATCAAAAGGACAACTCCCCCCTCCTCACTTACTTGCCCTTCTGTCACGCCTGTAGTTTCTTTATCCTGAAACACTGAGCTGCGGGTCCTGCCCTTTTCTCAGCCATGTTTCTGATATGGCTATAATATCCCAGTTCCCAGAGCTAATCCATGCTCTGAGCTCATCTGCCTTACCAGTCAAACCAGATATCTTTCACTCCCTCAACTGTGCCCCTGGATATCCTGAATAGGTAACTTGCTCTTGATGGCTGATGTATTTCCCCTGAGTTTTCGATGGTCCCTCTCTCACTCAGAGTCTCAACTCCCTGCCAAACTCGTTTAAATCCTCCTGGGTAACACGAGCAAATCTCCTCCCTGGGATACTTGTGTCCCTTTGCTTCAAGTGCAAACCATTCCCTTTGTACAGGTCCCCTCTACCCCAGAAGAGATCCCAATGACCCAAGAACTGAAAACCCTGCCCACTATACCAGCTCCTCAGCCACACATCCATCCAGCCTACCTTTCTATTTCTATCCTCACTGGCACTTGGCACTGGGAGTAATCTGGAATCATTAAGGTCAATATCCTGCTTTTTTAACTTCTCACCTGACTTCCTGTTCTCATTTCACAGGACCCCATCCCTTAGTCCACATGACAGAGGGAGACAAATGTGCACAATGACCTCTGGATGTTCACCCTCCCCCCTTCATAATGTTCAATAACGACTCAGAGACATCCTTGACCCTGGTACCTGGGAGGCAGCACACCATCCTGGGCTCTCCTCTGGAGCCACACAGTCTCCTGTCTGTCTCCCTCACAACTGAGCCTCCCATCAGTATCACGATCATTACAGAGGATCTGGCAAACATAGACTGGGAGGAACTCCCTGCAGTTGGGTCCATGTTAGCAAAGTGGAGTATTTTAAAGTGATGCAGTGAGAACGCAGGGCCAGTGTGCGCCTTGAAGAGTGAATAGTAAAGGCAGCAAGTCCAGAGAATACTGATCAAGTGATACCGGGAGTTTGATAAAGAAAATACAGTGCAATAAAATCAGGTGAAGCCCTTCACAAGTATAGAGAGTGCAAGGAGATTATGGAAAATGAGGGACAAACAATGGTCATGAAATATATTTGGCAGATACAATTGCGGAAAAGCCACAGGCATTTTATCAGCATCGTGAGAGTAACAGGATTCCCAGCGAAAGAGGAAGGCCTGTGAGAAAGCAAAGGGACAATCTGTGCATGGAGTCAGAGAAAGCAGGTGAGGTCTTCAATGAATACTTCCCACCTGTATTCACACAGGAGAAAGGCATTGTAGCCAGGGATTTCAGTTGGGATGCTGAGGTCCCAGAACATGTTAAGATCAATAAAGAGGAGGTATTAAATGTTTTCACAGGCGTAAAGGTGGAGAAATCTCCAGTGCCCAATGAAATGTATCGAACATAGATAGAACATAGAACAATACAGCCCAGAACAGGCCCTTCAGCCCACGATGTGCCGAACATTTGTCCTAGCTTAAGCACCCATCCACGTAGCTAGCCAATTGCCGCTTAAAGGTCACCAATGATTCTGACTCTCCCACTCCCACGGGCAGCACATTCCATGCCCCCACCACTCTCTGGGTAAAGAACCTACCCCTGACATCCCCCCTACACCTTCCACCCTTCCCCTTAAAGTTATGTCCCCTTGTAACACTCTGTTGTACCCAGGGAAAAAGTTTCTGACTGTCTACTCTATCTATTCCTCTGATCATCTTATAAACTTCTATCAAGTCACCCCTCATCCTTCGCCGTTCCAATGAGAAAAGGCCTAGCATCTCAACCTATCCTCGTATGACCTATTCTCCATTCCAGGCAACATCCTGGTAAATCTTCTCTGCACCCTCTCCAACGCTTCCACATCTTTCCTAAAGTGAGGCGACCAGAACTGCACACAGTACTCCAAATGTGGCCTAACCAAGATCCTGTACAGCTGCAACATCACCTCACGACTCTTGAATTCAATCCCTCTGCTAATGAACGCTAATAAACCATAGGCCATCTTACAAGCTCTATCCACCTGAGTGGCAACTTTCAAAGATCTACAAACATAGACCCCAGGATCCCTCTGCTCCTCCACTTACTAAGAACCCTACCGTTAACCCTGTATTCCGCATTCTTATTTGTCCTTCCAAAATGGACAACCTCACACTTGACAGGGTTGAACTCCATCTGCCACTCCTCAGTCCAGCTCTGCATCATATCTAAGTCCCTTTGCAGCCAACAACAGCCCTCCTCACTATCCACAACTCCACCAATCTTCGTATCATCTGCAAATTTACTGACCCACCCTTCGACTCCTTCTTCCAAGTCATTAATAAGAATTACAAATAGCAGAGGACCAGAACTGATCCCTGCGGAACTCTACTTGTAACTGGGCTCCAGGCTGAATATTTACCATCTACTACCACTCTCTGACTTCGACCGGTTAGCCAGTTTTCTATCCAATTGGCCAAATTTCGCTCTATCCCATGCCTCCTGACTTTCCACATGAGCCTATCATGGGGAACCTTATCAAATGCCTTACTTAGGGCTTTTGCCCGAAACGTCGATTTTGCTGCTCCTCGGATGCTGCCTGGACTGCTGTGCTCTTCCAGCACTACTAATCCAGTTACGAAAATCCATGTACACTGCATCCACTGCTCTACCCTCATCCACATGCTTGGTCACCTCCTCAAAGAATTCAATAAGACTTGTAAGACAAGACCTAACCCTCACAAATTCGTGCTGGCTGTCCCTAATCAAGCAGTGTCTTCCCAGATACTCATAAATCCTATCCCTCAGTACCCTCTCCCTTACTTTGCCTACCACTGAAGTAAGACTAACTGGCCTGTAATTACCGGTGTTATCCCTATTCGCTTTTTTGAACAGGGGCACAACATTCGCCACTCTCCAGTCCCCTGGTACCACCCCAGTTGACAGTGAAGACGAAAAGATCATTGCCAACATCTCTGCAATTTCCTCTCTTGCTTCCCACGTAATCCTAGAATATATACCGTCAGGTCCGGGGGACTTGCCTATCCTTAAGTTTTTCAAAATGCCCAACACATCTTCCTCCCTAACAAGAATCTCTTCTAGCTTACCAGTCCGTTTCACACTCTCCTCTTCAAAAATATGGTCCCTCTCGTTTGTAAATACTGAAGGAAAGTCTCCCACTACTGTCCTTGATCGGACCTACCCTCGTTCTCGTCATTCTCATGTTTCTCACATACACATAAAATGCCTTGGGGTTATCCTTGATCCTACCCGCCAAAGATTTTTCACGCCCTCTCTTAGCTCTCCTAATCCCTTTCTTCACCTCTCTTCTGGCTATCCTGTGTCCCTCCAATGCTCTGTCTGAACCTTGTTTCCTCAACCTTATGTAAGCCTACTTCTTCCTCTTTACAAGACATTCAACCTCCCTCGTCAACTAAGGTTCCCTCACACGACCATCTCTTCCCTGCCTGACAGGTACATACATCTCAAGGACACGTTGTATCTGTTTCTTGAAAAAGTTCCACATTTCCACAACATCCTTCCCTGACAGCCTATGCTCCCAAATTATGCTCCTCAGATCCTGTCTTACAGCATCGTATTTACCCTTCCCCCAATTGTAAAACCTACCCTGTTGCACGCACTTATCTCTCTCCATAACCAAGGTGAAAGTCACAGAATTGTGGTCAGAATCACCAAAATGTTCACACATTAACAAGCCCATCACTTGTCCCGGTTCGTTACCAAGTGCCAAATCCAATATGGCCTCCCCTCTGGTCGGACAATCTACACACTGAGTTAGAAAAGCTTCCTGGACACACTGCACAAACACCGCTGCAGGTATCATAAGACCATAAGACCATAAGACATAGGAGTGGAAGTAAGGCCATTCGGCCCATCGAGTCCACTCCGCCATTCAATCATGGCTGATGCGCATTTCAGCTCCACTTACCAGCATTCTCCCCGTAGCCCTTAATTCCTCGAGACAACAAGAACCTATCAATCTCGGCCTTGAAGACATTTAGCGTCCCGGCTTCCACTGCACTCCGTGGCAATGAATTCCACAGGCCCACCACTCTCTGGCTGAAGAAATGTCTCCGCATTTCTGTTCTGAAATGTCCCCCTCTAATTCTACGGCTGTGTCCACGGGTCCTAGTCTCCTCGCCTAACAGAAACAATTTCCTAGCATCCACCTTTTCAAAGCCATGTATTATTTTGTACGTCTCTATTAGATCTCCCCTTAATCTTCTAAACTCCAACGAATACAATCCCAGTATCCTCAGCCGTTCCTCATATGCTAGACCTGTCATTCCAGGGATCATCCGTGTGAATCTCCGCTGGACACGTTCCAGTGCCAGTATGTCCTTCCTGAGGTGTGGGGACCAAAACTGGACACAATACTCCAAAATGGGGCCTAACCAGAGCTTTATAAAGTCTTAGTAGTACATCTCTGCTTTTATATCCCAGGCTGCTATGTCATTCAGAGAAGGACATCTGTCCATCCTCACGTGGTCTGCACGACATAGCCACAGCAAAGTATTTGCTACCCAATTACCCTCTTCAAAGGCCAAGCAAGTTACTCAGTACAAGGGCAGCTAGGACTGGGCAAGAAAGGCTGGTCAGCCAGAGACACCCATACCCCATACCTGATTTAATAAATAATCCATTCGGATGGTCCCCCTGGAACCGTGCTGGGACCAGTGTCCTGGCCGATCATGTCGGTAGGTTTATGGACAGGGCTTTCGACTGACAGAGAGGATGCTTGGACTGGGTTCAGGTCAAAGGAGCTTTCCAAATCCAAAGAGAAAAGGTGAAGCATCGGAGCAGCATGGGGATGTGGCTGAAGGCAAGCAGAAAGGAACAGGAAGGGACAGAGTTTAACTAAAATTGTACGTCAGCGAAAAGATTTGTAACAGAAGATTGTGGGAAAGAGTAAGTTATGTTTTTTTTAATGGACAACGTCACTGTAATAAGGTAGATGGATTTGTGACACAGAGATAAAAGAGATTTAGACACCAGGGAGACATGGATATAGGGTGAACAAAAATATTCAATGGTTCACAATCAGGAAAAATGGGTAACACTAAAAATAATGGATAACAAAGGCATTACAGAGAAAGCATTTGGCTGCAGATCATGAAGTAGAGTCAGTCTGAATTTAATTACTACTTGGCAAGGACACAAGCAGCAGAACAGTTTTAGCCACTGAACAGTATTCCATTGCTCATCACTGCATTACACAGGAACTCATTGGATTTTTTTAACAAAGGCATTGTGGTAATTTTGGAAAACCTCAATATTCTTATAATCTGGGACAATCACACGGTCAACATTGATATTGGAAGAGGACTTAGGTTTTTTTTCAGTATTTCTTTGAAAAACACATTGTGCAACTGTTAAGGGACATAACTATCGCAGAGCGACCTTGTAATGAAACTTAGTGAATGAGTCATGTCACCTGCAGAGATCCTTCGGGAAATTGTGATAAAGTGCAGTTTAAATAAATATAAAGTTTTAAAGTGAATCACAGAGGACAAGCTGCAACTAGAAACAAAAATAGCCAATTACATGTGTGAGAGGAGAACTGACCAAGGTAAACAGGCTAAACAGACTGAGACATGTGTCTGTAAATGGACAGCAGAAAACATTTGAAGGAACAGTGTAAAACCGTCAACAGAAGGACATTCCATTGAAACAGTATAAACCTCAGCAAGAAATTGCCATTGGACCCGCACTCAGGACAAAAGGGATCATACTAGATTAAGAGGCTGAGAAGATCCCCAAAAAGGACTTAAAATCCTGAAGTGAGAGAGTGTTTTAGGAGTAAATGTTAAATAGATTGCAAAGGGTATTCTAGAAGGAGGAGGGCAGTGGGATGGGGAACCATGGTCAGGGTTTATTGACACAATAGGAACAGGGAGAGGTGAAGGTGCTGGAGGTGGTGAGAGTGTTACAGAGAGTGGTCAGGATTAGAACGGTGTTACAAAGCCAGTACGGATTGCTGCAGCTGGAGGGGTTTGCAGAGGTAGGGAGGGACACATGGATTTTTATTTATTCATTCATGGGATGTGGGTGTGACTGCCTGGACTAATATTCTTTGACCCAACTGCTAATTACCCAGAGGGTAACTCGGAGTCAGCCATATTGCTGTGGGTCGGGAGTCAAATGTTGGCCAGACCAGGTTAGAATATTTAATGTTCTTCCTTAAATGAAGTAAGTGACTAGAGGAGTTCTTCCTCCTGATCAACAATGTTTTTATGGTGGCCCCACCAATATCTTTTACAGATACAACATGACATCCCAACTCTTACTCTTAATGCTCTCCCCAATGAAGGTAACCACCCCAAACGCCTGCTTCACCAGCCTGTCTACCTGTGACACCACATTCAAAGAACTGTGTACCTGCATCCCTGGGTCTCTCTGACTGATAACACTACCCAGGGCCCGAACGTTAATTGTACAAGTCCCACCCTCGTTTGTTTCACCAAAATGGAACACCTCACCTTTATCTAATTCAACTCCATCTGCTATTCTTCAGCCCACTATCCCAGCAGGACTGTTCATCCTCTTGGTATCATAGATAACCTTCTCCACTGACCACTTTACCACCAATTTCAGTGACACACCAAATCCTTACTTTACCAGAAAACCAATATTCCCATCCAAACCTTTTATCCAAATGATGAACAACAGTGGACCCACTCCTCCGCTGGCCCCATGCCTCCAGTCAGAAACACAACATGTCTCCCATCACCCTCTGTCTACAACCATCAAGCAAATTTTGTATCCAGTTCACTAGCTCCTCCTGAATGCCATATCCTTTTTACATTGATCTGAGCTTATTACCCAGTTTACCAGACAGAACACAGAACACAGAACAGTTCAGCCAAGACCCTTCGGTCATGATTTAATGCCAACCTTTTATCTGACTGTAAGATCAAACTAGCCTACATACGCTTCATTTTACTATTGTCCATGTATCTATCCAAGAGTCAATTAAATGTCCCGAATGTGTCTAATTTTACTACCACCATTGGCAGTCCATCCAACCACCTACAATTCTCTATCCTCTTATCCATCCTCCATTCACCTTAAAATTATGCCGCTGTGTAATAGCCATTTATGCCATAGGAGAAAAACTCTCTCACTATTCACTCACTCTGTGCATCTCATCACCTTGTTCACCTCTACCAAGACACCCCACCCCCTTCTTCACTCCAATGAGAAGAGCCTTAGCTCCCTCAAACTTTCTCCATAAGAAATGCCCTCCATTCCAGGCAGCATCCAGGTAAATCTCCTGTGTATGCTCTCTAAAACTTGCACACCCTCCATTCCAGGCTGCATCTTGGTAAATCTCCAGTGTCCGCTCTCTAAAACGTGCACACCCTTCCTGTAAAGATGGGATGAAAAATGAACACAATATTCCAAGTGTGGTCTCACCAGGTCGCTATAAAGATGCAGTAAAACCTCACGGCTCTTGAAATCAATCCCCTTGCTAAGGAAAGCCAACACAACATATGACTTTTTAGCAACACTATCAACGTGCGTTGCAACTTGAGGGATCTATGGACATGGACGCCATGATCTCTCTGTTCCTCCACAATGCCAAGTATTCTGCCTTTCACCCTGTATTCTATATTCAGGTTCAACCTTCCAGAATGAATCACTTCACACTTTTCCAGATTGAACCCCATCGGTCACTTCCAGCCTAGCTCTGTGTCCTGTCAATGTCCCATTGCAACCTACAACAGCCCTCCACATTACCCACGACTCCACCAACCTTCGTGTGATTGGCAAACTTACTAACCTACTCTCCAACATCCACATCCAAGTCATTTATAAAAATCACAGAGAGCAGAGTCCCAGAGCTGATTGTTACAGAACCCCACTGGTCACTGAGCTCCAGGCTCAATACTGCCAAACTGCTGCCACACTCTGTCTTCTCTGGGCCATCCGATCCTGCATCCAGATTTCCCTGCATCCCAATCATCCTTCTTTTCTGAATGAGCCATCAACGTATTCTGTCATATCCTCAAAGAACTCAAGAAGGTTTGTGAGGCATGACCTGCCCTTCACAAACCCATGCTGTCTCTCATTTAACTATGGCTTTCCAAGTAGTCATAAATCCTCTCTTTAGAGTCCTCGCCAATAATCTACACACCACAGACATTAGACCAAATCTGTCATTTCCAGAATTCTACCTCCGTAGTTTGGTCCAGACGCTACAAATCTTCTCTCCTCTGCCATGTTCCCCAGAAGGGCACTGGAGGGTGGTGGGGATTACAGAGTCAGGGAGGGATATCAGGACAGGAGGATTTTGCAGACATTAGGAGGGTTGCAATGCCAAAAGGAGGCTTCAGTAATTGTGAGGTTTCATGATGATGAAGGCATTTCAGGAGGGAGGGAGGGAGGATTGTAGGGAAATGAGAGGTTTCACAGTTTAGGTGTTTTGTTAGGACTGCAAGAGGTTACCGTGTTGGGAAGGGGGTAAGCACTGGTGGATATTACATAAACATGTGGTTTTAGTTGCAATGCAGGAAGAGGATTCAGGAAGCTGGAGAGTATGGGGTCTGAACGAGGTTCCACAAATAGGAAGAGTTGTCAGGAGCGAAGGTGTTTACAGAGACAGCAATGGTCTGATCTGGAACAGAGGACCCAGACTGGGAGGGATGTGGGGACGAGAGGTGGTTTCACAGGGAGGGAGGACCATAGACCCACAGGAGGTGACAGAAATGTGGAGAGCTGTAGGACTGACGGGGGTTCATGGAGATGGGAATGCTGGGAGGGATAGAGAAGTTTACAAGGATAAGGATGTTTGTAGGCCAGGGCTGGATTACATAGACAGGGACTGTTTTAGGGAGATGAGCAGATGACAGAGATAAAGTGGTTTGTATCACCTGGCGGAACAAACAGAGATATGCAGGGTAGTCGTGACTGAAGATGTTTATAGATATAGGAAGGCTTAGTTTCTGGGGGTTATTTAGACATGGAGGCTGTGGAATCTGGATTGTTTTTTGAGAGATTGGGTAGCACGTTTGATTGGAGACAGTTTCACAGATAAGGGAGCATAGCACAAACAGAAGGAAGTTCCTGCGGTAGGGAGGGTTCGAGTGGAGAGTGATGTTTACACAGATGGGGGTAAGAGCTGGAGAAGATTATGGAGATGGGTAAACGTTTGGAGATACAGGAGGAGCTTACATTGACAGGGTGGGTGATAGTGACGGGAGGATGTTACATTGTTAATGAGTCTTGTAGGAACAGGATCGGGAGAGGCACAGGCATTGGAGTGGGATCTACAGATCGGGAGTGTTGCAGGGACCTGAGAGGATAACACAGATAGGGATGGTGTTAGGGTCTCCACAGACTGATGGTGTTTTAGGGACTGGAAGAGGTTATGTAGACAGGGAGGGCTGTAAGAGCTACAAGAGCTTATGGAAAGTTGAAGAGTTGGAGCAGTTCACAGAGGGAGGGTTCTCCGACAGGAGTAGGTCACAGATAGTGAGGGTTGTGTGGCCTGAGAAAGTTATAGAGAGGGAGAGTTTTCGGGACTGGAAGATATTACATTGACAGGGACAGTTGAAGAGACTGTAGCAAAAAATGCATGGAGATGGTTACACAGATAGGGAGGTGAGTAGGGACTGAAGGTGAATACACAAACATGGAGGGTTGTATTGTTAGACAGAGCTGAGAGGGATAGGGACTGGTGTAGGGATTTACACAGATAGGGAAGGTGGTGTTTTTGGAGAAGGTTACACTGATACAGACAGTGTTAGGGGGTGTTTAATGGACTACAGAGGAGCTCAGAGAGAATATATGATGGGGAGTGGAGGAGATTACAGACACAGAGATGGCTGTCGGGTTGAAAAGAGCTTCTCCAGATCCTTAGTGCTGTAAGGCTGGAGGGAGGTTACAATAATAAGGGTTACCTAAACAATGACTTTTTTGATATAGAGAAAGTCTCAGAACGGGATTGTCAAAAGGAAGTACAGAAAGTCCAGATGAGTTTACAGAGAGATAAAGGTTTTTGGGTTTTCAGGATGGAACAGTGATTGGGAGCGATGTAACAAATGTCAACAGTTATAGGTAGGGTTCTAAAAGCAGGAAGAGATGACAGTCATAGCGATCATGGTAAGGACTGGAGAAGCTTACATAGGCAAGGAATGTTTTAGAAACTGTTGGAGATTTCACATATAAGGAGCGTATTGGGGATGAGCTGAAAATGTGTTGCTGGAAAAGCGCAGCAGGTCAGGCAGCATCCAAGGAACAGGAGAATCGATGTTTCGGGCATCAGCCCTTCTTCAGGAAACGATTTTCAGCTCTGATCTCCAGCATCTGCAGTCCTCACTTTCTCCTCGAGTGTTGGGGATGAGGCAAGGTTCCAGAGACAGGGATGGTTGACAGGACTGGACAATAGACTGAATAGAATCTCCACAGTCTGGAAATAGGCCATTCGGCCCAACAAGTCCACACCAACCCTCTAAAGAACATCCTAACCAGACCCATCCCTCTCCCTGTCCAATAAACCTTGCATTCCTCATGGTGAACTCACCTAAACCACACTTGCCTGAATACTACAGTCAATTTATGATGGCCCATCCACGTATCATGCAAATGTTGGGTTATGGCAGGAAACCAGAGCAGCCGGAAGAAACCCACACAGTCGGGGGGAGAACATGTAAAGTCCACACAGACAGTCGGCCAAGGCTGGAATTGAAGCCAGGTTCCAGGCACAGTGAGGCTGATTATACAGAGCATTGCAGAGATTTGACTAGGTCACAAAGTTCACAAGGGTTTATTGGAACAGGAGGAAAATATAGTCAGGAACAGGAGAAGCTTTATAGATGGTGTCCATGAGAGGGACTGGAGGAGGTTAACGCAATAGGGAGGGTTGTGCATTTTCTCGACAATTAGAGGTACGGACGGTTGGGGAGACTGGATGAAGTTAGTCATACTCAGAGTTGTACACACTCTGAGTAATGGCAGATGGAGTTTACTTCTGATCACTGTGAGGTAATGCACTGTGGAAGTCTCATAAGTGAAGGATATACATCATGAAGAGTAGGTCCTCCTGGAGAACTGAGTAATACCAGGACCTTGGTGGGCAAGTCCCTGGATGTCTGAAGGTGTCAGCACAGGTTGACAGGGTGGGGAAGGCACCTGAACTGGGAGCAGGAGGGGGACCCACATCCTGATGGGGCGAATAGTTAGAGCTGCTTGAGAGGATATAATCTAATCTGGCAGGGTGTTGGACCTTAAACAGTGATAAGGCCAGAAAGAAGATTGAGGTTGGTGCACAAGTTAAAGACAGCAATTTCCGCAGACAAGGCAGGCAAGAACATAGCAGGGAATGGGGAACTGGGAACTGATGATTAAACTGCATTTATTTCAATGCAAGGGGCCTGACAGCTAAGGAAGATGAACTCAGGGGATGGATTGGAACATGGGACTGGGATATTATAGTTATTACAGAAACAAAGCTGAGGGAGGGACAGGACTGTCAGCTCATTGTTTCAAGGTAGAGATGCTACAGGAAGCATCGAAGGGGAGGCAAGAGAGGACGCGTGGTGGGGGGTTTTCATTACATGAATCATTTCATCAGTACCTCGAGAGGATATTCCTGTGGGATCGCCCAGTGACGCTATGTTAGTGGAACTGAGAAATAAGAATGGGTCATCACTCTGACACGATTGTCCTACTGACCCCGAATAATCAGTGGCAGACTGAGGAACAAACATATTAGGGGATCTCAAATATCAATCATAATAATAGGGCTGTTATGGTTTGGGGTTTTTAAACTTTCCAAACCTAGACTGGGACTGCCAGTGTTCAGTGTTTAAGGGAGGAATTTGGTAATTGTGTTCCAGAAAACTCCCAATCAATATGTAAATGGCCTGAAAAGAGAAAGGGTCAAAACCTGACCTCCCTTTGCGAAACAAGTTCGGAAAGGGACTGAGGTGTGAGTGGGAAAGCATTTTGCCAAAGTGACTCAAGTCTATTAGTTTGGAAATAGCGATGGAAAAGGACAGGGCTGGTCCACAGGTTCAACTTAGAAAATGGGGCCAGAAATATTAGCCAGGAACTCTCAAAAGGTGCTTGGGGAGTCTATTTGCAGGGAAAGGGAAGTCTGGCAAGTAAGGAATATTTTAAAAGTGAGATAAACTGAGCAATCACCACCTGTTTGTGTGCAGGTCAATGCTGACAGCATTCGGAAACACTGGCTGTCTACTGAGGGTCTGGTCAAGGAAAAGGGGGCACGTGTCAGGTATAGCCAGCTGGATCAAGGGAATCCCTGAGGATAACAGGGGCTGTAGGAATACACTTTGGGTAGAAATCATGATTGCAGAAATTGTACATGCATTAGCCTTGGCAGAGAATGATAAGGAGAATCCAAAAGTGATTGTATAAATATATTGAGTAAAAGAGTAACTCGAGACAAAATAGTGTCCCTTAAAGATCAATGAGACCATTGGTGTGTGGAACAGCAGGATATGGGTAAGACCTTAAATACATTTTTCCCTCCAGAACTTACTGTGGACAAAGACTGGGGAGCTCAGGGAACAAGAGTAATACATTAGACCACATTTGGAGTTCTCTGCAATTCCAGTCTCCCTGCTATAGGAAGGATGGTGTGAAATTTGAAAGTGTTCAGAAAAGATTTACAAGATGTTGCCAGGGTTGTTGCTGAATAAGCTGGGGTTATTTTCCCTGGAGCATCGGAGACTGAGGGGTGACCTGACAGAGGTTTATATAAACATGAGGTATATGGATTTGGTCAACATTCAAGGTATTTTCCCAGGGGTTGGAGAGCCCAAAACTAGAGGACATAGGTTTAAGGTTAAAGGGGAAAGTTTTAAGCGGCACTGAAGGGACAGCTTTTTTATGCACACTGAGCTGAGAGAGAAAGTAGCAGATACTGATACTATGACAACATTTAAGAGATATTTGGATGGGTATATGAATAATAAGGGTTTAGAAGTACATGGGCCAAATGCTGGTAAATGGGATGGATTTATTTACATCTCCTGGTCAGCATCGACGAGTTGGACCGAAGGGTCTGTTTCCATGCTGTACATCTCTATAACTTGAAAAGAGTGCATGTGATAGAAGGTTTTAAAACACAAAGCTATGGAAAAACCCAGGACCTGATTAAGTGTATCACAGAACATTGTGGAGCCCCGAGCAAAGATATTTGTGCCATTGATAGCCATGTGTGATGTGCTGGAAAGGCTGGAGGGTGGCATAGTGGACAGTGAAGACGTTGTAATCGAGGATAAAGGGAATGACCCTCAGGACAACTCCATACAACCCTGTTACGGTGGACGCTGCAAGACGTGTCAGATTGTGGATATAGATACCACTATTACGCGTGGGAAAACCTCCCACCTTGTACATGGCAAAATGCTGTCCCTTAAAGATCAATGAGACCACTGATGTGTGGAACAGCAGGATATGTCTAAGGCCGTGAACACATTTTTTACTCCAGAACTTATTGTGGACAAAGACTGGGGAACTCAGGGAACAAGAGCAATACGTTAGACCACATTTGGAGTTCTCTGCAATTCCAGTATCCCCGCTATAGGAAGGATGGTGTGAAAGTTGAAAGTGCTCAGAAAAGATTGAAAGTGCTCATGTGACTCAGCCAACGTTGTCGATCTTATACATTGCAGGCAAGGATGCCCGGAGGCATGGTACATTGGGGAAACCGAGCAAAGGCTATGACAATGGATGAATGGGCACCGCACGACAATCAACAGACAGGAGGGTTCCCTCCCAGTTGGGGAACACTTCAGTGGTCCAGGACATTCAGCCTCGGGCCTTCGGGTGACCGTCCTCCAAGGTGGACTTCGGGACAGGCAGCAGAGGAAAGTGGCTGAGCAGAGGCTGATAGCTAAGTTCAGTACCCATAGGGAGGGCCTCAACCGGGACATTGGGTTCATGTTACATTACAGGTGATCACCATTGCACTACACACACACACACAGATATTCCTACACACATCCTGCTCTCTCACATACACACGGACACAGGTACACACAGACGGGCACACAGACACCCACACACACCCTTATAGACGCGCACACTCCCACACTCACACATGCACCCCCTCACAGACTTAAGACACTCTGCACTCACTACATACACACTTTCTCACACTCACAACCCCCACCCCAGACAGACAGACAAAGACCCACAGACGCACATATATTTTGTGGGGTGAATTTGTACTTGCAGGATTACATTGTACTTTGCTCAAATACTGCATGCATTCATGTAGAACTCTGCGCTCAAAAACTGCATGAATTTATGGCAAAACTTTTATCTCACTTTTTAGATTAGAATCAATCTAAACATCAGGGCCTAGACAGAGAACACAGGGGTCTAACACCTTCAACATATTGTCTAGCTATCACCATTGTTAACAGCTAACCCGAGAATGCAATTTAAAAAAAAATGTTTTGTGATTTACACATGAAAGAAGTGAAACTATCACTGCATTCTAAACGATGAAAGGCTTATCAGAAAATCAATTCTTCAATTTATAATGTCAGTTACATCACACTAAATTTTTGCTATAAATTCTGTGTTACGATCGAGCTCCCCACTATCACCTGATGAAGGAGCGTTGTTCTGAAAGCTAGTGTGCTTCAAATTAAACCTGTTGGACTATAACCTGGTGTTGTGTGATTTTTAACTCTCTTCAAGAAGGTAGATTGATTTGTGACACAGAGATAAAATAAATTTAGACACCAGAGAGACGTGGTTACAGGGCGAACAAAAAGTGGACATAAATATTCAATGGATCACAACCTTGTGGAAACTCAGGAAAATGGGTAACGCTAACAATAATGGATAACAAAGGCAGTACAGAGAAATCATTTGGTCTCAGATCATGAAGTAGAGTCAGGCTGAATGTAAATTCTGGCTACTACTTGCCAAGGACACAAGGAGCAGAACAGTTTTAGCCACCGAACAGCATTCCATTGCTCATCACTGCATTACTAAGGAACTCAATGGAATTTTTTAATAAACACTTTGTGATAATTTTGGGAAACTTCAATATTCCCATAATCTGGGACAGTCACACTGACAACAGGAATATTGGAAGAGGAGTTCAGTGAATTTTTTTTCAGTGTTTCTTTGAATAACAAATTGCGCAACTGGCTAGGGATGTAACTGTCTCAGAGCGACCGTTGTGTGATGAAACTTAGTGAATGAGTAATGTCACCTGGAGAGATCCTTCGGGAAATTGTGATAAAGTGCAGTTTAAAGAAATATAAAGTTTTAAAGTGAATCACAGAAAGGACATGATACAACTAGAAACAAAAACAGCCAATGACATGAGTTTGAGATGAGAACTGACCAAGGTAAAGAGGCGAAACAGACTGAAATCTGTGCCTATAAATGAACAGTGGAAAACATTTGAAAGGACAGTGTAAATCACTCAACAAAAGAACATTCCACTGAAACAGACAAAACCTCAGCAAGAAATTCCCACCGGCCCTTCACTCAGGACAAAATGTATCATATTAGATTATGAGGCTTAGAAGATCACCAAAAAGTACTTAAAATCCTGAAGTGAGAGTGTTTTAGGAGTAAGTGTTAAAGGGATTGCAAAGGGTCTGCTAGCAGAAGTTGGGCAGTGGGAAGGGGAATCAGTGTCAGGGTTCAATGTCACAAAAGGAACAGGGAGAGGTGAAGATGCCGGAGATGGTAAGAGAGTTACAGAGAGAGGTCAGGACCTGAACGATGTTACAAAACTAGTACGGATTGCTGCAGCTGGAGGGGTTTGCAGAGGTAGAGAGGGACATATGTATTTTTATTTATTCATTCATGGGATATGGGTATCACTGTTAATTACCCAGAGGACAGCTCAGAGTCAGCCGTATTGCAGTGGGTCTGGAGTCACATGTTAGCCAGGTCAGGATAAAGTGTCAGATGGTCTACACAAAAGGAGGTCAGGGAACCAGATGAGTTCTTCCCACTGATCAACAATGCTTTTATGGTGGCCTGACCAATGTCTTGTACAGATACAACATGACATCCCAACTCCTACTCTCAATGCTCTCCCCAATGAAGGTAACCATCCCAAACACCTGCTTCACCAGCCTGTCTACCTGTGACACCACTTCCAAAGAACTGTGTACCTGCATCACTGGGTCACTGACTGACAACACTACCCAGGGCCCGAACATTAACTGTACAGGTCCCACCCTGGTTTGTTTCACCAAAATGGAACACTTCACATTTATTTAATTCAACTCCATCTGCTCTTCTTCAGCTCACTCTCCTAGCAGTACTGTTCATCCTGTTGTATCATAGATAACCTTCATCACTGTCCAGTTTACCACCAATTTCAGTGTCACTCAAAAAACTTACTTAAACTTACTTGACAATATTCCCGTCCAAACCATTTATCCAAATGACAAACAACAGGGGACCCACTCCACCGCTGGTCACATGCCTCCAGTCAGAAAAACAATATGTCTCCCACCACCCTCTGTCTCCATCAAGCCCAATTTTCTGTCCAGTTGACAAACTCCTCCTGAACGCCATAACCTTTTACACTGATCTGAGCTTATTACCCAGTTTACCATATGACACGTAGAACACAGAACAGTACAGAACAAGGCCCTTCAGCCATGATGATATGCCAATCTTTTATCCGACCATAAGATCAAAAATAAAAGTGGCAGATAGAGTTTAATTCAGATAAATACGAGGTGCTGCAATTTGGGAAAGCAAATCTTAGCAGGACTTACACACTTAATGGTAAGGTCCTATGGTGTGTTGCTGAACCAAGAGACCTTCAGGTGCAGGTTCATAGCTCCTTGAAAGTGGAGTCGCAGATAGATAGGATAGTGAAGAAGGCGTTTGTTATGCTTTCCTTTATTGGTCAGAGTATTGAGTACAGGAGTTGGGAGGTCATGTTGCGGCTGTACAGGACATTGGTTAGACCACTGTTGGAATATTGCGAGCATTTTTGGTTTCCTTACTATCGGAAAGATGTTGGGAAACCTGAAAGGGTTCAGAAAAGATTTACAAGGATGTTGCCAGGGTTGGAGGGTTTGAGCTATAGGGAGAGGCTGAACAGGCTGGTGCTGTTTTCCTTGGAGCGTCGGAGGCTGAGGGGTGACATTTCAGAGGTTTACAAAATTATGAGAGGCATGGATAGGGTAAATAGACAAAGTCTTTTCCCTGGGTTTGGGGTGTCCAGAACTAGAGGGCATAGTTTATGGATGAAAGGGGATAGATATAAAAGAGACCACAGGGACAACTTTTTCATGCAGAGGGTAGTATGTGTATGGAATGAGCTGCCAGAGGAAGTGGTGGAGACTGGTACAATTACAACATTTAAGAGGTATTTGTTTGGGTATTTGAATAGTAGGGATTTGGAGGGATATGGACCGCGTGCTGGCAGGTGGGACTAGATTGGGTTGGGATGGCTGGTCAGCATGGACAGGTTGGACTGAAGTGTCTATTTCCATGCTGTACATCTCTATGACTCTAACTTCCATTCCCTTCATTTTATTATCATCCATGTGCCGATCCAGAAGTATATTAAATGTCCCTAATACATCGAATTTTACCGCCACCGCTGGCAGTGGATCCCACTCAGCTACCACTCTGTATGTAACGAACCTACCTCTGAGATCTCCCCTTCACCATACACTAATCACCTGAACATTATACCCCCTTGTAATAACTATTTATAGGAGGGTATAAAATATCTCTCTCTATTCACTCTATCTCTGATTTTCATCACCTTGTTCACCTCTGTCAAGTCTCCCCTCAACCTTCTTCACTCCAATGAGAAAAGCCTTAGCTCCCTCAACCTTTCTTCATAAGACATGCCCTCCAGTACAGGCAGCATCCTGGTAAATCTCCTCTCACCCTCTCTAAAGCTTCCGCATCCTTCGTGCAATGAAGGGACCAAATCTGAACACAATATTCCAAGTGGGGTCGAACTAGTTCTCTATAGAGCTGCAGCATAACCTCACGGCTTTAAAACTCAATCCCCAAACAAATGAAATCCCTAACAATATATTGCTTCTTAACAAGCCAATCAGCTTGGGTTGCTACTTTGAGGGATCTATGGACTTGGTACCCAAGATCCCTCTGTTCCTCCACACTGCCAAAGATCCTGCCTTTAATTCTGTATTCTGCATTCAAATTCAATCTTCAAAGTGAATGACTTCACACTTTTCCCAGATTGAACTCCATCTGCCATTTCTCAGCCCAACTCTGCATCCTGTCAATGTTCCATTGCAACCTACAACAGCCCTCCACACTATCAACCACTCCACCAGCCTTGGTGTCATTGGGAAACTTACTAACAGACTCTTTCACTCACACATCCAAGTCATTCATAAACTCACAAAGAGCAGAGGGTCCTGTAACCTCTCCCTGCAGCAAACCACAGGTCACTGAGCTCCAGGATAAATGCTTTCCATCTATCATCACCCTCTGTCTTCTGTGGGCCAGTAATCCTGCATCCAGACAGACAGGTTTCCCTTACCCCATGCCTCTGCACTTTCTGAATGAGCCATAAAGATGTATTGTCACATTCTCTAAAGATACAATAAGACTTGTAAGGCATGACCTGCCCCTTACTAAACCATGCTGACTATCTCTAATCAAACTATGGTTTTCCAAGGAATAATAAATCCTGTCTCCCAGAGTCCTCTCCAATAATCTGCACACCACAGACATAAGACTGACAAGTGTGCAATTCCCAGGATTATCCCTATTCCCTTTCCTGAACAAGGGAATAATATTTTCCGGTGTCCAATCATCTGGTCCGACTCCAGTGGACAGTGAGGGAGCAAAGGTCATCACCCAGGTGCTCAGCAATCCATTCACTCGCTTCGTGTAGTAACTTTGGACGCGTCCAGTCTGGTTCAGTGACTTATCTATCCTTATCTTTTACAAAATTCTCAGCACATCATCCTTCTTAACATCCACCTGTTCACGTACATCAGCCTGTTTCACGCTGTCCTCACAAATGACAAGACCCTTCTCAGCAGTGAATACTGAGACATAGTATTCATTAAGGACCTCCCCTACCTCCTGTGACTCCAGGCACAAGTTCCTTCCACTATCCCAGATTGGCCTTATCCTCACTCTGACCATCCTCTTGTTCCTCACAGAAGTGGAGAATGCCTCACGGTTTTCCTTAATCCTTCCCAACAATGCTTTTTCATGCCCCCTTCTAGTTGCCCTAAGTCCATCTCTCGGTTCCTTCCTGGTACCTTCAGAGAATCCCTATTGTGCGGAAACGGGCCATTTGGCCCAACACCTCCATACCAACCCTCCAAACAGTATCCAACCCAGCCCCATTCCCCCACCCTATTACTCTCCATTTGCCCTGACTAATGCACCAAACCTACCAATCCCTGAACACTATGGGTAATTTAGCATGGCTAAGCCACCAAACTGGCACATCTTTGGGCTGTGGGGCGGAAACCGGAGCACCTGGAGGAAACCCACAGGGAGAATGTGCAAACACCCCACAGACAGTCACCTGAGGCTGTAATCGAAATGGAGTCCGTGGTGCTAGAAGGTAGCAGTGCTAACCACTGAGACACCGTGCTATCCAATGTAACTCTCTGGAGCCCTGTCTGATCCTTGCTTCCTCGACCTTAAGTAAACTTCCTCCTTCCTCTTGATTAGATGCTAAAGTCCATGTGGACAACGTTGACTGCTCTGCTTTCATCTATTCTTGGCCACCTCCTCGAAGAGTCAATCCGGTTTGTGAAACGTGGTTTTCCACTCACAAAGCCATGCTGACCATCTCAAATCAGCCCTTGCCTTTGTAAATGTAAGGATCTCTTTTCTCTCAGAATCTCCTCCAACAACATCCCCATCACTGTTCTCACGAGGCTGTAATTTCCTGGCTTTTCCCTGTAGTCCTTCAGTGATGGAACAGCATTAGACAACCTCCAGTCTTCCAACATCTCACTGTCCCTGTTGATAATATAAATATCTCTGTTAGAGACACTGCAATCTCTTCCCTAGCTTCCCACAATATTCTAGGATCGACCTAATGAGCTACTGAAGACTGATTAAACTTTATTTGTTGTAAGATTCCAACACTTTCTCTTCTCTGGTGAGGATTCTTTCCAACACATCACTATTTATTTCCCCACATTCCCGAGCTTCCATGTCTTTCTCCACAGTAAATACTGACAAGACTGTTTTGTCTAATACCTCAACCATCTTCTCTGGTTCCACACATAGGTGACCTTATCGATCTTTAAGGGGCCCTATTCTCTACCAAGTTACTCTTTAGCCCTTGTTGAAACTTGCATAAAGGCTTCTGATAATTCAAATACACCATATCCCCTATACCAGTACACCCCTCCTACACCCTTACACTTCTGCCATTTATATTCACACCAACAAATTCAATCCAACAGGCTCGTTGCTGTATCAGTCGGCATGGAGACCACTGTCACACACAGTTACTGTGCTGCCCTTGCCATAAGTACATTCAGTGTCCCGACTGTAACCATATTGACATTCCCATCACTGTTTGGTGCCTACAAAAGAATTCCTACTAACGGTTGCTGCTGTTTGCTTATTCTCAGCTCTACTTTTCATATTCAGATCCACATGACTGCCTCATTGATGCATTAAACTCATCCTTCCTTCGTAACCTGTTGGCTTATTGCCTAGTCTGCCTATTGGGATTAGATTGGGTTGGAATATCTGCACAGTGTGGATGGGTTGGACCGAAGGGTCGGTTTCCATGCTGTACATCTCTGACACTATGACTCTATCCCAACAACCCTTCAGTATCCACTTCCCAGTGATGGTGATTCTGCAGCTACATCTCCGGAATGACGGGTCCATCATATCTGTTCACTGTCGTTCCATCTTCCTTATGGCGAATACAGGGAATCATTCCTCAGCAGTGGGGGCTTGAACAGATGGGTAGAGGTTACAGAGACAGGGAGGCTTAGAATTAAACAGAGTTACATCTGGTCAAGAATGTCAGCGGGACAAAGGTGTTTGGGGATTGGAGGAATTTACAGAGATAGAGGGAGCTGGATTAGATTCTGGAGATAGGGATAGGGATGGAGAAAGGAAGAGGCAGCAGACTGAGAGGCACAGAAAGGGGGCTGTTTCATCTCGGAGATTATTGTGTATACTAACATATATGGAAGGTTGACATGACTGAAGACGTTTACAGATATAAGAAGGCTTCTAGGCTCTGGAGGCTACATAGATAGGAAGGCAATGGAGAATACCAGGTTACTGGGTTGGAGACATTTACACAGATGGGGAGGGTTGCACAAACTGAAAGAGGTTCCTGTGGTCGGGAGGGGTATGGTGTCGGGAATGAGGGTGAAATTTAACAAGATAAAGATCAAAGAATTGGAGAAGGATAAGGAGATTACAAATTTTTCACAGCCAAGGAAGGGTTGTAGGCGCTGGAGAAGATTACATAGGTAGGGACGGATGGAGAGGTTAAAGACAAATACATGGACATGGAGGGTGGTATTGGTGGGAGGAGCTTACAGGGATAGACAGGACTGTCAGGGTTTACAGGGATGAAGGGATTTAGTATCTACTGGAGAAGGTTAGGGATTAGGGTGTTAGGGACTGGAGAACCTGACAGAGACAGAGACAGAGACACAGAGAATGGTGTGGACTAGAGGAGATTCCAAACAGAGGAAGGATTATCGGGACTGGAGAATATTACAGAGATCACGAAGACAGCATGGGCCAGGATTGATGCCTGTGATCCCCTGTGCTGTCGCATTGAAGACCAGTACAGAAGAGGTGAAAGCAGAACCCTCACAAAATGGTGGGAATGAAGCCTAGAATGTTACTGTTCCTTACCCAGCTCTGTATCTATGTCCGGTCTTCCAGTTCTGAATATAGACGTCTACTACCCCCACCCTGTGCTGTTTACTGTGAGTGATCTTACCGGCTGCAGGAATTACTGAAGGCTCCAGATCTCCCTCTCCATCCCTCTCTGGCTGACCAACTAGTTTCAATGAGATGATAGATGAGACAGGAGTTAGGAACATCCTGATGACCTGCATGAGACAGAAATAGACAGAATGGGAAATTAGACTGATGCAATGAGCATAACACATGCAGAGTGGCACAGAGTCCAGCAGAGATCTCGATAATCCAAGTCTCCATCCCTTGCCTGTGCTGCTGCATCTCTCTGGAATGGACAATTCTGTTGACTCAGGATCTCAGACCATCTGTAAGAGGAAGAAATGCTGACAGAGGCAGTAAATAGACTGACACAGCGAGGGATACCACGTGGATAGAGACTGAGTGATATCACATTATTAGACGCTGCATTAACAGGGAACTGTTTGAATTTGTAACAAAGACACTGGGATAATTGTGAGGGGATTCAACCTTCCTATCTCATCATCTCTTTGGCAGTGGGTCACAGATGAGGCTGACTCTCTCCCACTCTCAGTGGGGGTGGGGGAGTCTGGAGTTGGCTGTACAGACCGATGTGGCCTTCCATAGACTCTGTTACACTTGAGGCAGAAGGTGGCCATGGGAAGGGGGTGGGTGGGGTGTTGATATGACAGCGCGCTCCTTGTGCTGTTTTCTCCTGGATTCCCGTTTTCCCCACAGAAAGTCTCGAGGTGCTCGACACCTTCCCAATGCTCCTTCCCCACTTCATACGGGTCTTGGCTGATTTGATTAAGAGATGAAAAAAAACCGATCAATTCTGAAGTAACCAACATTTAGAAATGTGGAGGAGTGCAGTAGGAAGAGGAAACATTGTCAGTGTTTAATCAGAGTAGTGGAACAGGGAGAATTGAAGGTGCTGGAGGTGGTGAGAGTATTACAGAGAGGGGCAAAGGCCTGAACAATGTTACAAAGCCAGTACGGATTGCTGCAGCTAGAGCTGTTTACAAAGGTAGGGATGGACATACGTATTTTTCATTGATTCATTCACGGCCTAAGGATGTCACTGGTTGGACCAGCATCCATTGCTCTCCTACTAATTGCCCAGAGGTAGCTCAGAGTCAGCCATATTGCTGTGGGACTGGAGTCACATGTGAGCCAGACCAGGTAAGAATGTCAGATATCCCTCCCTAAAGGACATATGTGAACAAGTTGATTTTTTTTCAGATAATCAACGATTCTTATACAGTGGCCTCACTAATATCCTGTACAGATACACCATGACATCCCAACTCCTACTGTCAATGCTCTGCCCAATGAAGGGTAACCCTCCCAAACACCTGCTTCACCAGCCTGTCTACCCGTGACGCTACTTTCAAAAAACTGTATACCTGTGTCCCTGGGTCACTGATTGACAACAGTACCCAGGGCCCGAACATTAATTGTACAAGTCCAGCCTGGTCTGCTTTACCACAATACAACATCTTGCTTTTCTCCACCTGTTATTCCTAACCTCACTGGTCTAGTAGTACTGTTGATCCCGTTGTACTCTTCGGTAACCCTCTTTACTGTCCACATTATCACCAAATTCAGTCTCACTCACATGGCTCCTGTATTATCATCCAAACTGTTTATATAAATGATGCACAACAGTGACCCAGCACCGAACCCCATGGCACATCGTTGGTCACAGGCCTGCAGTTTAAGTGGCAACCCTCTATGAACATGTTCTGTCTCCTACAGTCAATCCTGTTTTGAATCCAGTTAGTGAGTGCTCCCTGGTTATGTATGATCTAAACTTACTAACCAGTCTGCCATGCAGAACCTTGTCAAAGGCCTTGATAAAGTTCATGTGGACATTGTGTCCTGCTCTGCTTTGACCTCTCACTTGTCTCCCTCCACACTCAGGTTTGAGGCATGATTCCCCGTGCACAAAGCCATGCTGACGATCATTAATCTGTCCTTACCTTTCCAAATGCATGATGATCGTTTCTCTCAGAATCTCCTCCAACAACTTTCCACCCTGCCATCAGTCTCACTGGTCCGTAGTAGCTGTCGATGATACAGATATCTCTGGAAGGGCCCTGTAATTTCCTCCCTCGCTTCTCACAAGGCGCTGGGATACATCTGACCATGTCCCAAGGCTTTATCTAACTTATTGCATTTTAAGACATCCAGCACCTCCTGTTCTCCAATGTGAACTCTTTTCAAGACATCCCTATGTATTTTCCCAAGTTCCCGAACTTCCATGTCTTTCTCCATAGTAAATCCGAATGCAAAATATTTGTTCAGTATCTCCCCCATCAGCAGTGATCCCACACAGACAGCCTCATTGACCTTTCAGGGGCCCTATTCTCTCACGAGCTAAATTTTAGCCCTTGTTGAAACTTGTCAAAATGCTTCTGAAATTTCAAATATCCCTCTACCGCAACTAGCCTCCCCCAACCTTATCTATTCTGCATTTATGGTCACACCAAAATATAGAATCCAACAGATTTAAAAATATTCCCCTTTTATAAAATCATACAGCTCCCATTGTTTCTAAACATCCAGTTATCATTTATTGTCATATCCTTTAAAACACATTCCAGCACGTTCCCGACTTACTGTCAGGCTAACACCGTTTGGTTCAGACTGACTGCACAAAGGATTTTGGGAATCCTTGTGAATCAATCTGAAACAGGTAGCTTACAGGATCAGCAGGTAATCGAGAAGGCAAAGGGAATGGAGTCTAAATATAGGGAGGGCTTGCTAAAACGATGCAAGGTACAAGTCAGACCACACCTAGATTATAATGAACAGTATGCGTGCCCTAAGGAAAGACATTTTTGTGTTGGAGGCAGGCCAGGGAAGGTTCACTCGGCTGATCCTGGAGTTAGCGGGATTTTCCAGTGAGAAGAGGTGGAGTAGATTGCCCTTGAACCTAATGGGATTTTGAAGAATGGGAAAGAAATTGAATGAAACATCCTGGATTCTGAGGGGATGTGACAGGGTAGATGCCGTGAAGTTAGAAACTAGAACAGTACAGCAGAGTAATAGGCCCTTCGGCCCACCATGACTGTGTTGACCATGATGCTATTCTAAAAACTAATCCCATCTGCCTGCACATGGGCGATATCCCTCTATTTTCTACCTATTTCTGGCTAAATGCCACTTCAAAACTTTGCTCTCGTTGCCACCTCTCCCACCTCCTGAGCAGCTTCTACCCTCTCGGTAAAGACAACTGGCCTCATTCATCTCACTTTAAACTTCTCACTCGCACCTTAAACCAATGCACCCGAGTATTTGATATTTATACATTGGAAGGAGGATTCCAACTATCCACACTATTCACGCCTCTCATAATGCTATATACCTGTACCAGGTCACCCCTCAGTCTCCGATACTCATGCAAAACAATCCAACTGCGTCCAACCTCCTTACAGGAAACACATTCACATCCAGGCAACATTCTGCCAACCCTCTGTTGCAACCTCCCCAAAACCTCCACATCCTTCCTGTGGTGTGTCAACGAGAATGACACGGAACCTTCCAAACATGGCCGACTGAAGTTTCAGTCACAACATGACATGCAAACATCTGTACTCAATACTGTGACCAATGAAGGGAAACCTACCATACTCCTCCTTTACCACCACATCCGACTGTGTTGTTATTTTGAGGGAGCTATGGATTTGCTTCCAATGTCTCTCTGTTTATCAATGTTTCCAACTAGTCAATTAGTGTACTACTCTCTTCCATTTGGCTTCATAAATGTATCACTTCACACCTGTCCCGATGAAATTCGATTTGTGATTTCTCTGCCCAACGTTCCAGCTGATCTACATAATGCTGCAACCTTTAATACTCTTCCTCACTATCCACAATTCCCCTAACTATCCCTAATCATTACATGCCTTTCCAAATGTCGTCTGCAAAATTACCACTTAAACAGCTGACCTTTTCATCTGAATCACAGATATAAATTACACACAGACATCGCAGCACTGATCCTTGTGAAACACCATTGGCCACAGACGTCCAATCAGAAATTGACCACTCCACATGCCTCTGTCTACTATCACCAAGAAAATATTGTATCCAACTTAACAACGAGCATGGATTGTGATTTGATCTTCCATATCCCCCTTGCTATTTGGAAGCTGTCCATTCAAAATGACTCTATATTTTGATTCCCAGATTAAATTGTCTGTCTCACCAATGCACTGACTGCGTCCTTTCTTCACAACAAAACGGGACCTTGTTTGGTTTTTTGTTGATCCTGCCTAAATCCCTACAACCCCTCAATAATCACATTGCTGTCATGATCATTCTGCAGCCACCCCTCCACAATAACAGTTCTATCATATCTGTTCTCTTCAGTTAATGCTGTCATTCCATCTGCCTTGTTGCAAATGCATGGCGCGTGTCACCGAGAGAGGGCCTTTGAGGGACGGTTAGAGGTCACAGAGTAGGAGAGATGTTTGGGGGCGTGACAGTGTTGCAGGGTTAAACATAATTACAGTTGCTACAGAATGTTCGCAGGAGAAAACATTTTATTGTTTGGAGGAAGATAGAGAGATAAAGCGTCTTTGACTAGATTGTAAGGGTTGTGGATCGTTACATGGACTATGTTGATCAGGGTGTAGAAACATTCACAGGATTCCAGGATGTCGGACATTTAACAACAGTTGTGGGATCTGGAGAATATCACAGTGATAGGGAGGATGGTATGGATTGGAGAATATTACAGGGAAAGGGAGGGTGGTATGGACTGGAGAATATTACAGGGAAAGGGTGGGTAGTATGGACTGGAGAATATTACAGGGAAAGGGTGGATGGTATGGACTGGAGAATGTTGCAAGCACATGGAAGATGATATAAGCTGGAGAATGCTGCAGCAATAGAGAGGAGTATATGGACTGGAGGATGTTGCACGCACAGGGATGATGTTGTAGACTGGATACAGTTAGAAGGAGAGATGAATTTATGCACTGGAAGGTATGTCAGAGAGTGTGAGTGGTGTGCATGCTGCAAGATACGCGAGGGATAGGGAAGCTTGTCGTGACAGGAGGAGAGAGTGATAGAGAGTCTTGTGAGAGACCAGATTCACTTATGAGCATAGGATGTGCTACAGTGAACAGAGCCTTTTGCAGATATAAATGAGGATACAATGGCCACAAAGCAGTCACACCTATACATAGGTATATAGGAATTGAAGGAATTGAAGAGATTACACAGGCTAGGAGTGTTGTATGCAATGGAGGGGATTAACCTGATAGGGAAGCTTTTAGAGACTCAACAATGTTAGGAAATAATGGGAGTTGCAATGGTGAGAGCAGGTTTCAACAATTCGGAGGATATAGACCTGAAGGAGCTTTGACAGATAGCGATGGTACAGTAAAGGGAATTGTAGTGGCTTCCGTTTCATAAGCAATCCATAAGCACTTAAAACAGCCTGTTTGACATTTGCATTATCTCTCGACCATTCATCAGACAGCGCTGTAAATACTTCACTGACTCTGCCTACCAGCTTAGACTGAACTAGCATTACCCAGAAGACCTCGGGCCACTCTACCCGTCTATGCAATTTTTCAAATGAAATCCAGAATTCCTCGACAGTACAGTCACAGGTAGATAGGATAGCGAAGAAGGCGCTTGGTGTACATTCCTTTATTGGTCAGAGTATTGAGTACAGGAGTTGGGAGGTCATGCTGCGGCTGTACACGACAGTGGTTAGGCCACTTTTGGAATACTGCATGCAACTCTATTCTATCGGAAGGATGTTGTGAAACTTGAAAGGGTTCAGAAAACATTTACAAGAATGTTGCCAGGGCTGAGCTATAGGGAGAGTTTGAACAGGTGATGGGTGTTTTTCCTGGAGAGTCAGAGGCTGAGGGTGACCTTATAGAGGTTTATAAAATCAAGAGGGGCATGTAAAGGGTAAATAGACAAAGTCTTTCTCCTGGGGTGTGCGAGTCCAGAATTATTGGGCGAGGTTTAGGGTAAGAATAGAAAGATATATAAGAGAACTAAGGGGCAACTTTTTCACGTAGAGGATAGTACATGTATGGAATGAGCTGCCAGAGGAAGTTGTGGAAGCTAGTACAACTGCAACAGTTAAAAGGCATCTGGATGGGTATCTGAATAGGAAGGGTTTAGAGGGAGATGGGCTGGATGCGAGCAGGTGGGACTACATTGGGTTGGGATATCTGATCTGCAGGATGGGACCATGAATGGGTTGTGGAACCTGGAGGATGTTGTGATTTGAACCACAGGTAATGTTTGATTGGATCTTTCTGCCAATCTTACAGATGGTACAATTGCAACATATAAGAAGCATTTGGATGGATATATGAATAGAAAGGGTTTGGAGGGAGATAGGCCAGGTACTGGCAGGTGGGACGAGATTGGGTTGGAATATCCTGTCGGCATGGCCGGGTTGGAATGAAGGGTCTGTTTCTATGCTGTACATCTCTATGACGAGAAGATCGGCTGAATGGTCGAATCAAAAATTACCTGTGGTTCATATCATAATATCCTCCAGGTTCCACAAGCCATCCCCTGTCCCATCCTGCAGGTTCAATGAATCCCGGAACCTCTAACCTTCTGCAAATCCCACGTCCCTTCCGAAATTTGTACCATCCTCCAGGTTCTGCAGCCCTTCATACCTCGTAACATGGCCCAGACTCTCCAACTCCTCCTTCCTCTGCAATGTTCCCCAGAAGAGCACTGGAGGATGGTGGGGGTTACAGAGATATGGAGGGACATCAGGACGGGAGGATTTTGCGGACATTAGGAATATATGGACTTGAGGAGTTTTCACAGTTTATGAGTGTTGAAGGGACTGGAGGAACTTACAAAGATAGGGATAGTTTTAGATTGGAGGATTCTGCAGAAAACCTTTACGTGGTTAAAGGCAGGATTCTTAGCAGCGTGCAGGAACAAAGGGATCCTGTGTCCCTCAGGTTCCCACCCAAGTTGACAGGCTGTTAAGAAGGCGGATGGTGTGTTGGCTTTCATTAGCAGGGGGATTGAATTTAACAGATGTGAGATTTTGCTGCAGCTCTACAGAACCCCAGTTAGACCACACTTCGAATATTGTGAACAGTTCTGTTCGCTTCATTATAGGAACGACGTCGAAGCTTTAAAGACAGTGCAGAGGAGATTTAGCAGGATGCTGCCTGGACTGGAGGGCATGCCCATAGAAGGTCGGTTGTGGAAGCTAGGGCTTTTCTGATCAGAGCGAAAGAGGAAGAATGGTGACTTGATAGAGGTGGGAATGAGAGGCAGAGATAGAGTGGATAACCAGAGACTACTTCCCATGGCGAAATGGCTATCACAGGGGACATAAGTTTAAGGTAATTGGCGGAAGGTTTAGCTTAGATATCAAAGGGATATGGGCCAGGTGCTGGCAGGTAGGTCTAGATTGGGTTGGGATATCCTGTCGGCATGGACGGGACTGTTACGTTATTTACACAGAGTGTGGTGGGTGTGTGGAATGGACTGCCAGCCGTGGTCGTAGATTCAGACACATTACAGACATCTAAGCAACTCTTGGATAGGCACATCAATGATAGTAAAATATAAGGTCTGTAGGTTCGTTTCATCTTCAGAGTAGGATAAAAGGTCAGCACAATAGTGAGGGCTGAAGGGCTTGTACTGGAATGTGCTATTCCATGTTGTAAATAGCCAGGGTTATGGTGGCAGCAAGAGGTTTCGGGAAGAGTGAGAGGATGCGATCTGAATGAAGTGACACAAATAGGAGGCGTTGCTAAAGTTGTATAAGGTAACAGAGACAGCAATGGTCTGATCTGGAGCAGATGACCCAGACTGGGAGAATTGTGGGGACTGGAGGTGGTTTCACAGGGAGGGTGGGGCATAGAGCCACAGGAGGTTACAGAAATGTGGAGAGCTGGCGGGCCTACAGGAGTTCATGGAGATAGGGAGGTTGGGAGGAATGGAGCAGTTTACAGGGATAAGGATGTTGGTAGGATGGGGTGTTTTACACAGACAGGAATGTTTCAGGTGAATGGAGCTGAGTACAGAGATAAAGTGGGTTGTACAGATTGGAAAAACAAATAGACGTATGGAGGGTAGTCGTGACTGAAGATGTTTATAGGCACAGGAAGGCTTCGGTTCCGCAGGTTATTTAGATAAAGAGGGTGTGGAATCAGACAGATTCTCCAAGTGACAAAGACAGCAATTTTGGTTGGAGACAGTTTCACAGATTAGGGAGCATGAGTAACCTCCTCCAGTTTGGTCAGAGTGGGAAGGGTTGTAGGGGAGGGTGATGTTTACACATGTAAGAGCTGGAGAAGATTGTGGAAATGAGGAGATGGATGGAGACACTGGAGGAGCTTACATTGACAGGGTGGGGGCTGGCAATGAAAAGGTATCACATCGATAGAGGGTCTTGTAGGAACTGTATTGAAAGAGTCACAGACACTGGAATGACTTCTGCAGATTGGGAGTATTACAGGGACTGAGAGGATTGTAGGGTCTCCACAGATTTATCGTGTCTTTAAAAATATGTAGATACGGAAATCTTAAACCCAATGTATGCAGTCTTCATTTCAAGACCAGAGCCATATTATCCCTCATCAGCCAAGGATCCCTAACCCTGCCAGCTTTTCCCTTTACCCCAATGGGGCATACTGTTCCTGGATTCTTGAGATCACAGTTTGAAAAGCCTCCCATTTGCCAGTTGTTCCTTTTCCTTCAAACGGACTCACCCAATCGATTAGAATCATAATATGGAGGTGCTGTTGTCGGACTGGGGATGTACAAAGTTAAAAATCACCCAACACTCAGTTCCAGTCCAACCGGTTTATTTGAAAGCACTAGTTTTCGGAGCACTGCTTCTTCATCAGATGGTTGTGGAGCACAATCCTCAGGTACAGAATTTATAGCAACAGGATGGCAGTGTCATGGAATATAATATCAAACAAATTTAGTTTAAGCCTTTCATCTGTTACAGTGATCACCAGCGCTTCCAAAGCGAGTTGGATTATAACTGGGCGTTGTGCAATTTTAAATTCACGGCATTGACGCTGGCCAGATCCTGCAGAATGGCCCCAAACCTGGCCCCGTTCCAGTTTTCCTCTTCAATCTGTGGACCTGCTGATCTCTTTCCATAACTATGTTAAAACGAAGACAGTTGTGGGCACTGGACCCAAAGTGCTCTCTGAATGACACTTCAGTCACTTGCCCGACTTCGTTTTCTGAGGGGAGGTCCAGTGTTGCACCTGCCTGAGTAGAGTAGGGCCCTCTGCATATTGATTTAGGAACCTTCCTTGGACACATTTGAAAAATTGCCCTCCGTCCAGTGATTTTATACCCGAGGTGGCCCAGTCAATACAGGGAATATTAAAATCTCCAGCCTGCACTCCTCTATTATTCCTATAGTTATCTGCAATCTCTCTACACAGCTGCTCCTCTGGTATCTGTTGGGTCTACAACAGTCTACAATATAGTCCCAACAAAGTGACCACCGCACCCCCCTTCTTCTTTCTAACATCTAACCATATGGAATTTTAAATGAATATATGTTTTAAAAATTGAAATTAACAATCCATAAATAAGTATTGATAAAAATCCAAACACTTGACCTTCAGAGAAAGACAACAGTTCACTCTCATGTGGTCTGCACGACATACCCACAGCAAAGTCTTAGCCTCTCAATTACCCTGTGAAATGGGCGAGCCAGCTGCTCAGCTCAAGGGCAGCAAGGGCTGGGCAATAAAGGCTAGTCAGCCAGAGACACCCACATCCCATACCTGATTTTTAAAAAAATCCATTCAGATTGGTCCCAGCCCAGTTCCAGTGGAACAATGTCCTGGCCAATCACGTTGGTAGATTTATGGACAGGGCTTTAAACTGACAGAGAGGATGCTGGGGCAGGGTTCAGGTGAAAGGAGCTTTCAAATCCAAAGAGAAAACGTAAAGCATCAGAGCAGCGTGGGAATGTGACCGAAGACAACGGAAAGGAACAGGATGGGACAAAGTTTAACTAAAACTGTAGATCAGCAAATCCATTTGTGACAGGAAATTGTGGGAACGAGTAAATTATGTTTTTTATTAATGGGGAAAGTCTCTGCAACAAGGTAGATCGATTTGTGACACAGAGATAAAAGGGATTTAGACACCAGAGAGATGTCGTTATAGGGTGAACAAAAGGTGGAACGTAAATATTCAATGGTTCACAACCTTGTGCAAATTCAAGCAAAATGGACGACGCTAACAATAATGGGTAAGAAAGGCATTACAGAGAAAGCATTTGGCATCAGATCATGAAGTAGATTCAGTCTGAATGTTAATTCTGGCTACTACTTGCCAAGGACACAAAGTAGCAGAACAGTTTTAGATCACCCACCGAACAGCATTTCATGGCTCGTCACTGCAATAAATAGGAATTCATTGGAATTTTTAATTCAGGCACGGTGAACATTTAGTGAAATGTCAATATTCGCAAAGTCTGGGACAATCACACTGACAACAGTGATATTGGAAGAGGAGTTCAGTGAATTTTTTTCAGTGTTTGTTAGAATAACACATTGTGCAACTGGCGAGGGATGTAACTGTCTCAGAGCGACTGTTGTGTGATAAAACATAGTTAATGAGTAATGTCACCTGGAGAGATCCTCTGGGAAATTGTGATAAAGTGCAGTTTAAAGAAATATAAAGTTTGAAAGTGAATCACAGAAAGGACAAGCTACAACTAGAAACAAAAATAACCAATGACATGAGTTGGAAAGGAGAACTGACCAATATAAACAGGCTAAACAGACTGAAATATGTGCCTGTAAATGAACAGTGGAAACCATTTGAAGGAACAGTGCAAAATACTCAACAAAAGGACATTCCACTGAAACAGACAAAAACTCAGCAAGAAATCCCCACCAGTCCCTCACTCAGGACAAAATGGATCATATTAGATTATGAGGCTGAGATGATCACTACAAAGTACTTAAAATCCTGAAGTGAGAGAGAGTTTTAGACTAAGTTTAAAGGGATTGCAATGGGCCTGCGAGCAGGAGGGGGGTAATGGGAAGGAGAATCGTTGTCAAGGTTTATTGACATGATACGAACATGGAGAGGTGAAGGTGCTGGAGGTGGTGAGATTGTTACAGAGAGTGGTCAGGGACTGAACGGTGTTACAAAGCCAGTACGAATTGCTGCAGCTGGAGGGGTTTACAGAGGTAGGGAGGGATATATGTATTTTTATTTATTCATTCATGGGATGTGGGTGTCACTGCCTGGACCAGCATTCTTTAACCCCATGCTAATTATCCAGAGATTGTTGGGGCCCTGGTAGATAAATATAATACTTTGCCGTACACGGGGAAGTGCTGAATGACTGGAGGATCACTAATGTGGTTCCTCTGTTCAAGACGGGCAACAGGGATGGGCCAGGTAATTACAGAGCAGATAGTCTGACAGCAGGGGGAGGGAAATTATTGGAAACAATTGTGAGGATGA
Organism: Chiloscyllium punctatum; assembly: GCF_047496795.1. NCBI lineage: Eukaryota > Metazoa > Chordata > Chondrichthyes > Orectolobiformes > Hemiscylliidae > Chiloscyllium > Chiloscyllium punctatum. The sequence goes on from NC_092781.1 coordinate 65,914,389, forward strand.
ATCGACACTTGCAAAGGTAAGGATCAACTCGGTTTAGTCATCACAGATTTGTCAGAGGGAAATACTGTCTGAGGAATTCAGTTCAGTTTTTTAAAAATTGTGCTTAATTATATTGATGAAGGCAGTGCAGATGATGTGGTTTGCATGGACTTGACCAAGTCCTTAAACAAGATCCAACATGGAAGGCTGGTACAAAAGGACTGGGTGCCAAGGCAAGTTGGCAAGTTGTATGCAAAACTGGTGGATAGAATACTTTCTGTGCAGGAACCATTGAACATTAATAACTCGGATGTGAAAGCAGAAGGTATCATTAGTCGGTTTGCAGATGACATGAAAGGTGAGGGTGTTGTTCACAGTGAGGAGGATGGTCTCCGTTTGCAGTCCGATGTCGATCAGATGATAATCTAAGCAGAGTTTAGTTCTGATCGAAGTGAGGTAATACTCTGTGGGAGGTACGATAAGCGAAGGACAGACATAATAAACGGTAGGTCCTTGCGGAGTACTGAGGAATACAGGGATGTTTGTAGGACAGGGCTGGATTACACAGACAGGGACTGTTTTAGGGAGCTGAGCAGATTACAGAGATAAAGAGGTTTGTATCATCTGGCAGAACAAACAGAGATATGGAGGGTCATCGTGACTGAAGATGTTTATAGATATAGGAAGGCTTAGGTTCTGGGGGTTATTTAGACATGGAGGCTGTGAAATCTGGATTCTTTTTTGAGAGATTGGTTAGCAAGTTTGGTTGGAGACAGTTTCACAGATAAGGGAGCATAGCACAAACAGAAGGAAGTTCCTGCGGTAGGGAGGGTGCGAGTGGAGAGTGATGTTTACACTGATAGGAGTGTAAGACCTTCAGAAGATTATGGAGATGAGTAAATGTTTAGAGATACAGGAGGAGCTTACATTGACAGGGTGGGTGATAGTCATGGGAGGATGTTACATGAGTCTTGTAGGAACAGGATTGGGAGAGGCACAGGCATTGGAGAGGGATCTACAGATCGGGAGTGTTGCAGGGACCTGAGAGGATAACACAGATAGGGATAGTGATAGGGTCTCCACAGACTAATGGCGTTTTAGGGACTGGAAGAGGCTTGTTAGATCGGGAGGGCTGGAAGACTGCAGGAGATTATGGAGATTTGAAGAGTTGGAGCAGTACACAGAGGGAGGGTTCTCCAACAGGAGTAGGTCACAGATAGTGAGGGATGTGTGGCCTGAGAAAGTTAAAGAGAGGGAGAGCTTTCGGGTCCGGAAGAGATTACACTGACAGGGACAGTTGAAGAGACTGGAGCAAAAATGCATGGAGAAGGTTACACAGATAGGGAGCGATGTCGGGACTGAAGGTGAATACACAGACATGGAGGGTTGTATTGTTAGACAGAGCTTAGAGAGAAAGGGACTGTTGTAGGGATTTACACAGATAGGGAAGGTTGTGCTTTTGGAGAAGGTTACACTGATGCAGACAGTGTTCGGGAGTGTTTAGCGGACTACAGAGGAGCTCAGACAGAATGTATTATGGGGAGTGGAGGAGATTACAGACACAGAGATGGCTGTCGGTTTGAAAAGAGGTTCTACAGATCCTCAGTGCTGTAAGGCTGGAGGGAGATTACAATAATAAGGGTTTCCTACATTTAATGACTTTTTTGATATAGGGAAAGTCTCCGAACAGGACTGTCAAAAGGAAGTATAGACAGTCCAGATGAGTTTACAGAGATATAAATGTTTTTTGGGGTTTCAGGATGGAACAGTGATTGAGAGTGCCGTAACGAATGACAATAGTTATAGAGAGGCTTCGAAAAGCAGGAAGAGGTGACAGTCATATCGATCGTGGTAAGGACTGGAGAAGCTGAAATCGCCAATGAATGTTTTAGAAACTGTTGGAGATTACACAGATAAGGACAGTATTGGGGATGAGGCAGGGATGGTTGACAGGACTGGACAATAACCTGAATAGAATCTCCACAGTGTGGAAACAGGCCATTCGGCCCAACACATCCACACCAACCCCTCTAAAGAGCATCCTAACCAGACCCATCCCTCTCCCTGTCCAATAAACCCTGCATTCCTCATGGTGAACTCACTTAAACCACACTTGCCTGAATACTACAGTCAATTTATGATGGCCAATCACGAATCGTGCAAATATTGGACTATGACAGGAAACCAGAGCACCCGGAAGAAACCCACACAGTCGGGGGGAAAACATGCAAAGTCCACACAGACAGTCGGCCAAGCCTGGAATTGAAACCAGGTTCCAGGCACAGTGAGGCTGATTATACAGAGCACTGCAGAGATTGGACTAGGTCACAAAGTTCACAAGGGTTTATTGGAACAGGAGGAAAATATAGTCAGGAACAGGAGAAGCTTACAGAGATGGTGTCCATGAGAGGGACTGGAGGAGGGTAACGCAATAGGGAGGGTTGGGCATTCTCTCGACAATTAGAGGTAGGGACGGTTAGGGAGACTGGATGAAGTTAGTCATACTCAGAGTTGTACACACTCTGAGTAAGGGCAGATGGAGTTTACTTCTGATCACTGTGAGGTAATGCACTGTGGGAAGTCTCATAAGCGAAGGATATACATCATGAAGGGTAGGTCCTCCTGGAGAACTGAGTCACACCGGGACCTTGGTGGGCAGGTCCCTGGATGTCTGAAGGTGTCAGCACAGGTTGACAGGGTGGGGAAGGCACCTGAACTGGGAGCAGGAGGGGGACCCACATCCTGATGGGGCGAATTGTTAGAGCTGCTTGAGAGGATATAATCTAATCTGGATGGGTGTTGGACCTTAAACAGTGATAAGGCCAGAAAGAAGATTGAGGTTGGTGCGCAAGTTAAAGACAGCAATTTCCGCAGACAAGGCAGGCAGGAACATAGCAGGGAATGGGGGAGGGGGAACTGATGATTAAAGTGCATTTATTTCAATGCAAGGGGCCTGCCAGCTAAGGAAGATGAACTCAGGGCATGGATTGGAACATGGGACTGGGATATTATAGTTATTACAGAAACAAAGCTGAGGGAGGGACAGGACTGGCAGTTTATTGTTTCAAGGTGGAGATGCTACAGGAAGGGGAGGCAAGAGAGGACGCGTGGTGGTGGGTTTTCATTGCATGAATCATTACACCAGAACTTAGAAAGGATATTCCTGTGGGATCACTCAGTGACACTATGTTAGTGGAACTGAGAAATAAGAATGGGTCATCACTCTGACACGATTGTCCTACTGACCCCGAATAATCAGTGGCAGATTGAGGAAAAAACATATTAGGGGATCTCAAATATCATTCATAATAATAGGGCTGTTTATGGTTGGGGTTTTTAAACTTTCCAAACCTAGTCTGGGACTGCCAGTGTTCATTGTTTGGAAGAGAGGAATTTGGTAATTGCGTTCCAGAAAACTCGCAATCAATACGTAAATGGCCTGAAAAGAGAAAGGGGCAAAACCTGACCTCCCCTTGGGAAACAAGGTAGGGAAAGTGTCTGAGGTGTGAGTGGGAAAGCATTTTGCCAAAGTGACTCAAATCTATTAGTTTGAAAATAGCGATGGAAAAGGACAGGGCTGGTCCACAGGTTCAAGTTATAGAATGGGGCCAGACTAATCTTGATAATATTAGCCAGGAATTCTCAAAAGGTGATTGGGGAGTCTATTTGCAGGGAAAGGGAAGTCTGGCAAGTGAGAATATTTTAAAAGTGAGATAAATTGAGCGATCACCACCAGTATGTTCTTGTTTGTGTGGAGGTCAATGCTGACAGCATTTGGAAACATTGGCTGTCTATTAAGGGTCTGGTCAAGGAAAAGGGGGCACATGTCAGGTATAGCCAGCTGGATCAAGGGAATCCCTGAGGATCACAGGGACTTTAGGAATACACTTTGGGTAGAAATCAGGATTGTAGAAAGTGTACATGCAATCGCCTTGGCAGAGAATGATAAGGAGAATCCAAAAGTGATTGTATAAATATATTGAGTAAAAGAGTAACTCGAGACACAATGATGTCCCTTAAAGATCAATGAGACCAATGATGTGTGCACAGCAGGCTATGTCAAAGACATTGACCACATTTTTTACTCCAGAACTTATTGTGGACAAAGAGTGGGAAACTCAGGGAACAAGAGTAATGCGTTAGACCACATTTGGAGTTCTCTGCAATTCCAGTATCCCCGCTATAGGAAGGATGTTGTGAAAGTTGAAAGCGCTCAGAAAAGATTGACAAGATGTTGCCAGGGTTGTTGTTGAATAAACTGGGATTATATTCTCTGGAGCATCAGAGACTGAGGGGTGACCTGACAGAGGTTTATATAAAAATGAGGTATATGGATTGGGTAAACAGTCAAGGTCTTTTCCCAGGGGTTCGAGATCCACACCTAGAGAGCATAGGTTTAAGGTTAATGGAGAAAGGTTTAAACGGCACTGAAGGGACAGCTTTTTTATGCACATGGTGGTGTGTGTATGTAATGAGCTGAGAGAGAAAGTAGCAGATACTGATACTATGACAACATTTAATAGATATTTGGATGTGTATATGAATAATATCAGAATAAGTACATGGGCCAAATGCTGGTAAATGGGATGGATTTATTTACATCTTCTGGTCAGCATCGACGAGTTGGACTGAAGGGTCTGTTTCCATGCTGTACATCTCTATGACTTGAAAAGAGTGCATGTTATAGAGGTTTTTAAAACACAAAGCTATGGAAAGCCCCAGGACCTGATTAAGTGTATCACAGAACATTGTGGAGCCCCGAGCAAAAATATGTGTACCATTGATAGCCATGTGTGATGTGCTGGAAAGGCTGGAGGGTGGCATAGTGGACAGTGAAGACGTTGTAATCGAGGATAAAGCGGATGGCCCTCAGGACAACTCCATACAACCCTGTCACGGTGGACGCTGCAAGACGTGTCAGATTGTGGATATAGATACCACTATTACGCGTGGGAAAACCTCCCACCTTGGACATGGCAGGTACTTATGTGACTCAGCCAACATTGTCTATCTTATACGTTGCAGGCAAGGATGCCCGGAGGCATGATACATTGGGGAAACCGAGCAAAGGCTACGAAAACGGATGAATGGGCACTGCACAACAATCAACAGACAGGAGGGTTCCCTCCCAGTTGGGGAACATTTCAGTGGTCCAGGACATTCAGCCTCGGACCTTCGGGTGACCATCCTCCAAGGTGGACTTCGGGACAGGCAGCAGAGGAATGTGGCTGAGCAGAGGCTGATAGCTAAGTTCGGTACCCATATGGAGGGCCTCAACTGGGACCTTGGGTTCATGTCACATTACAGGTGATCACCATTGCACTATACACACACAGATATTCCGACACACATCCTGCACTCTCACATGCACATGTACACAGGTACACACAGACGCGCACACAGACACTCACACACACCCTAAAAGACACACACACTCCCACACTCACACATTCACCCCCTCACAGACTTAAGACACTCTGCACTCACTACAACACACTTTCTCACACTCACAACCCCCACCCCAGACAGACACACACAGACAGACAAAGACCTACATGCACACATACATTTTGTGGGGTAAATTTGTACTTGCAGGATTACATTGTACTTTGTTCAAAAACTACATGCATTCATGTAGAACTCTGAGATAAAAAAACTGCATGAATTTATGTCAAACTCTTGTCTCACTTTTTAGATTAGAATAAATCTAAATATCAGGGCATAGACAGAGAACACAGGGGGCTAACACCTTCAATATATTGTCAAGCTATCACCATTGTTAACAGCTAACCCGCGAATGCAACTTAAAAAAAATAGTTTTGTGATTTACACATGAAAGAAATGAAACTATCACTGTATTCGAACCGATGAAAGGGTTAACAGACAATTAATTTTTCAATGTATAATGTCAGTTACATTACACTGTAAATTTTTGCTATAAATTCTGTGTTACGATTGAGCTCTCCACTATCACCTGATGAAGGAGCGTCGCTCCGAAAGCTAGTGTGTTCCAATTAAGCCTGTTGGACTATAACCTGGTGTTGTGTGATTTTTAACTCTCTTCAATAAGGTAGGTTGATTTGTGACACAGAGATAAAAGAAATTTAGACACCAGAGAGACGTGGTTATCGGGCGAACAAAAGGTGGGCATAAATATTCAATGGATCACAACCTTGTGGAAACTCAGGCAAAATGGGTAACGCTAACAATAATAGATAAGAAAGGCAGTACAAAGAAATCATTTGATCTCAGATCATGAAGTAGAGTCAGTCTGAATATAAATTCTGGCTACTGCTTGCCAAGGACACAAGCAGCAGAACAGTTTTAGCCACCGAACAGCATTCCATTGCTCATCATTGCATTACACAGGAACTCATTGGAATTTTTAAACAAACACTTTGTGATAATTTTGGGAAACTTCAATATTCCCATAATCTGGGACAGTCACACTAACAACAGTGAATTGGAAGAGTAGTTCAGAAAATTTTTTTCAGTGTTTCTTTGAATAACAAATTGTGCAACTGGCTACGGACATAACTATCTCAGAGCTACCTTTGTGTGATGGAACTTCGTGAATGAGTAATGTCACCTGGAGAGATCCTTCGGGAAACTGTGATAAAGTGCAGTTTAAAGAAATATAAAGTTTTAAAATGAATCACAGAAAGGACATGCTACAACTAGAAACAAAAATAGCCAATGGCATGGGTTTGAGAGGAGAACTGACCAAGTTAAATTGGCTAAACAGACTGAAATCTGTGCCTATAAATGAACAGTGGAAAACATTTGAAAGGACAGTGTAAATCACTCAACAAAAGAACATTCCACTGAAACAGACAAAACCTCAGCAAGAAATTCCCACCGGCCCCTCACTCAGGACAAAATGTATCATATTAGATTATGAGGCTTAGAAGATCACCAAAAAGTACTTAAAATCCTGAAGTGAGAGTGTTTTAGGAGTAAGTGTTAAAGGGATTGCAAAGGGTCTGCTAGCAGGAGTTGGGCAGTGGGAAGGGTAATCGTTGTCAGGGTTCAATGTCACAAAAGGAACAGGGAGAGTTGAAGGTGCTGGAGGCGGTAAGAGTGTTACTGAGAGTGGTCAGGGCCTGAACGATGTTACAAACCCAGTACAGATTGCTGGAGGTGTTTGCAGAGGTAGAGAGGGACATATGCATTTTTATTTATTCATTCATGGGATGTGGGTGTCACTTTTAATTACCCAGAGGACAGCTCAGAGTTGGCCATACTGCAATGGGTCTGGAGTCACATGTTAGCCAGGCCAGGTTAAAATGTCAGATGGTCTACACAAAAGGAGGTCAGTGAACCAGGTGAGTTCTTCCCACTGATCAACAATGCTTTTATGGTGACCTGACCAATGTCTTGTACAGATACAACATGACATCCCAAATCCTACTCTCAATGCTCTCCCCAATGGAGGTAACCATCCCAAACGCCTACTTCACCAGCCTGTCTACCTGTGACACCACTTTCAAAGAACTGTGTACCTGCATCCCTGGGTCACAGACTGACAACACTACCCAGGGCCCGAACATTAACTGTACAAGTCCCGCCCTCGTTTGTTTCACCAAAATGGAACACTTCACCTTTATCTAATTAAACTCCATCTGCTATTCTTCAGCCCACTATCCCAGCAGTACTGTTCATCCCGTTGCATCACAGATAACCTTCATCACTGTCCTGTTTACCACCAATTTCTGTGTCACCCAAAAAACTTATTTAACTTACTTAACAATATTCCCATCCAAACCATTTATCAAAATGACAAACAACAGTGGACCCACTCCACCGCTAGTCACATCCCTCTAGTCAGAAAAACAACATGTCTCCCACCACCCTCTGTCTCCTACCATCAAGCCCAATTTTCTGTCCAGTTGACTAGCTCCTCCTGAAAGCCATAACCTTTTACATTGATCTGAGCTTATTACCCAGTTTACCATCCGACACGTAGAACACAGAAGAGTACAGAACAAGACCCTTCGGCCATGATAACATGCCAATCTTTTATCCAACCATAAGACCAAAAATAAAAGTGGTAGACAGAGTTTAATTCAGATAAATGCGAGGTGCTGCATTTTGGGAAAGCAAATCTTAACAGGACTTATACAATTAATGGCAAGGTCCGAGGGAGTGTTGCTGAACCAAGAGACCTTGGGGTGCAGGTTCATAGCACCTTGAAAGTGGAGTCGCAGATAGTTATGATAGCGAAGAAGGCGTTTGTTATGCTTTCCTTTATTGGTCAGAGTACTGAGTACAGGAGTTGAGAGGTCATGTTGCGACAGTACAACACATTGGTTAGGCCACTGTTGTAATATTGCGTGCAATTTTGGTTTCCTTACTATCGGAAAGATATTGGAAAGCTTGAAAGGGTTCAGAAAAGATTTAAAAGGATGTTGCCAGGGCTGGAAGATTTGAGCGATAGGGAGAGGCTGAACAGACTGGGGCTGTTTTCCCTGGAACATCGGAGGCTGAGGGGTAACCTTATAGAGGTTTACACAATTATGAGGGGCATGGATAGGGTAAATAGACAAAGTCTTTTCCCTGGGTTTGGGGTGTCCAGAACTAGAGGGCATAGGTTATAGATGAAAGGGGAAAGATATAAAAGAGACCTAAGAGGAAACATTTTCATATAGAGGGTGGTATGTGTATGGAATTGGCTGCCAGAGGAAGTGGTGGAGACTGGTACAACTGGAACATTTAAGAGGTATTTGGATGGGTATATGAATAGTAGGGGTTTAGAGGGATATGGACCGTGTGCTGGCAGGTGGGACTAGATTGGGTTGGGATATCTGGTCAGCATGGACAGGTTGGACTGAAGTGTCTGTTTCCATATTGTACATCTCTTCGACTCTAACTTCCATACCCTTCGTTTTATTATCATCCATGTGTCTATCCAGAAGTATATTAAATGTCCTAATACATCTAATTTTACCGCCACGCTGGCAGTGCATTCCACTCAGCCACCACTCTGTATGAAAGGAACCTACCTCTAAAATCTCCCCTTAACCATCCACTAACCACCCGAAAATTATACCCCCTTGTAATAACAATTTATATGAGGGTAAAAAATTTCTCTCTCTCTATTCACTCTATCTCTGACTTTCATCACCTTGTTCACTCTACCAAGTCACCCCTCACCCTCCTTCACTCCAATGAGAAAAGCCTTAGCTCCCTCAACCTTTCTTCATAAGACATGCCCTCCAGTACAGGCAGCATCCTGGTAAATCTCCTCTTTACCCTCTCTAAAGCTTCCACATCCTTTCTGCAATGAAGGGAACAAAACTGAACACAATATTCCAAGTGGGGTCTAATCAGGGCTCTGTACAGCTGCAGCATGACATCACGGCTTTAAAACTCATTCCCCAAACTAATGAAATCCCACACAATATATTGCTTCTTAACAAGCCAATCAGCTTGGGTGGTTCCTTTGAGGGATCTATGGACCTGGAATCCAAGATTCCTCTGCTCCTCCACACTGCCAAAGATCCTGCCTTTAACTCTGTATTCTGCATTCAAATTTAATCTTCAAAATGAATGACTTCACACTTTTCCCACATTGAACTCCATCTGCCACTTCTCAACCCAACTCTGCATCCTGTCAATGTTCCATTGCAACCTACAACAGCCCTCCACACTATCAACCACTCCACCAGCCTTTGTGTCATTTGGAAACTAACCCCTCTTTCAATCACACATCCACGTCATTCATAAACTCACAAAGAGCAGAGGTCCTGTAACCTCTCCCTACAGAAAACCACTGGTCACTAAGCACCAGGATGAATGCTTTCCATCTATCATCACCCTCAGTCTTCTGTGGGCCAGTAATCCTGTATCCAGACAGACAGGTTTCCCTGTACCCCATGCCTCTGTACTTTCTGAATGAGCCATAAAGATGTTTTGTTACATTCTCTAAAGATTCAGTAAGACTGGTAAGGCATGAACTGCCCCTTACAAAACCATGCTGACTATCTCTAATCAAACTATGGTTTTCCAAGGAATAATAAATCCTGTCTCCCAGAGTCCTCTCCAATAATCTGCACACCACAGACATAAGACTGACAGGTGTGCAATTCCCAGGATTATCCCTATTCCCTTTCCTGAACAAGGGAATAATATTTTCCTGCCTCCAATCATCTGGTCCGACTCCAGTGGACAGTGAGGGTGCAAACGTCATCACCAGGTGCGCAGTAATGCACTCCCTCCCTTCTTGTCGTGACTTTGGATGCATCCAGTCTGGTTCAGTGACTTATGTATCCTTATCTTTTAAAAAATTATCCGCACATCCTCCTTCTTAACATCCACCTGTTCACATACATCAGCCTGTTTCACGCTGTCCTCACAAACGAAAAGACCCTTCTCAGCAGTGAATACTGAGACATAGTATTCATTAAGGACCTCCCCTACCTCCTGTGACTCCAGGCACAAGTTCCTTCCACTATCCCAGATTGGCCTTATCCTCACTCTGGCCATGCTCTTGTTCCTCGCATAAATGGAGAATGCCTCACGGTTTTCCTTAATCCTTCCCAACAATGCTTTTTCACGTCCTTTTCTAGTTGCCCTAAGTCCGTCTCTTGGTTCCTTCCTGGTACCTTCAGAGAATCCCTACAGTGTGGAAACGGGCCATTTGGCCCAACACCTCCATATCAACCCTCCAAACAGTATCCAACCCAGCCCCATTCCCCCACCCTATTACTCTCCATTTGCCCTGACTAATGCACCAAACCTACCCATCCCTGAACACTACGGTAATTTAGCATGGCTAAGCCACCAAACTGGCACATCTTTGGGCTGTGGAGGGGAAACCGGAGCACCAGGAGGAAACCCACAGGGAGAATGTGCAAACACCCCACAGACAGTCGCCTGAGGTTGGAATCGAAATGGAGTCCGTGGCGCTATGAGGTCGCAGTGCTAACCACTGAGACACCGTGCCATCCAATGTAACTCTCTGGAGCCCTGTCTGATCCTTGCTTCCTCGACTTTAAGTAAACTTCCTTCTTCCTCTTGATTAGATGCTAAAGTCCATGTGGACAATGTTCACTGGTCTGCCTTCATCTGTCTTTGGCCTCCTCCTGGAAGAGTCAATCCGGTTTGTGAAACGTGGTTTTCCACTCACCAAGCCATGCTGACCATCTCAAATCAGCCCTTGCCTTTGTAAATGTAAGGAGCTCTTTTCTCTCAGAAACTCCTCCAACAACTTCCCCATCACTGTTCCCATGGGGCTGCAATTTCCTGGCTTTTCCCTGCAGTCCTTCAGTGATGGAACAGCATTAGCCAATTAGAACATATGCCCACTCTTCTTTAAATTGTAAAAATCAGTTTTAATACGTGTTCTGAGAGCAGTATGGATCTTACAGCTGCTCGTGGGATTGCAAGCATTGCTAAAGATTAATTATAGTTTTTTATTCAATTTAATGTAGTTCATATAGTTTATTAATATAAGATTATTTTTCCATTTTGCTTTATTAAACTTCATAAACAAACCAAAAAAAAACAAGCAAAATATTTTTTTTCTCGAACGAACATTGTTTTAACGAGCTTTTCAAGGGCGAGGAATATACAAATCAAACGAGAAAAGTCTATATATGTTTCAAAAGTCTTCTTTAGTTTTAAATGCAAAAGTGTTTTTTTGTTTCAAAAACTATTTTTAAATAGGAAGATGTGCCTTTATTCTGTGGAGTCTGACACACGTTCAGCTCTGGAGAAGACCTTTTTCTTCGAGAAATTTATTGAAGAGGAATATTTTTTGTTGAGTTAGTTTTCCAAATGGTTGATATTATTTATTTTTTATATGTTTGATAAGTATAGGATGTATTTTCTATTTTAATGTCATGTAAAATTCTGTTTATAGGCATAATAATATTAAGGCCAGATATATAAGTTAGAGAGGGAGATAGCTGGAAGTTGTTATGCAACAAAATCAGTCAGATAGCTGGGTGACTGTCAGGACAGGTAAGAAGGTCGTTCAAC